>NW_013667104.1:200416-207214 GCF_000517525.1 Limulus polyphemus
CACTACTACCTACTAGTGTACATACTATATATATATATATATATATATATATATATATGTGTGTGTGTGTGTGTGTATAAATTGCAGTTTGCCCCTCAGGCTGAGATGTTCCTCCTACCAATCATTCTCCGGATGTGGTTCCAAGGGGTCAGGTGTTGGTAGGAGATGGTTCAGCTAAGTAAGTCCTCACCTGTGTTCTGGCAGGTATCACTCCTCCCACCATGGACTGGATGAAAAATACCTATTGATGCCAGGTTTTAGACTGGAGATGCACCCCAGGTTTATGGTCCCTCTTCTTACCATTTGCTAGATGTCAGTTCTCAATGAATCTGGTGTTAGTTGTAGCTGGACACATCACATTTATTCCCACTTGTGTATGGTTGGATATTCTCTACCTACTGCAGAATGGAAGAACCATACCCATACCACCAGGTTTTGGACCAGAGATGCCATCCCAACAGGGCTTTCCACCTTCCTACCATCTGCTGCATGTTGGTTCCTGGTGGACCAGGCGTTGGTTGGGTTGGAAGTGCGTGCAAGTAGAGACGGATTTTAGTATGGAAGCTTGTCTTCCCTACCGATTCCTGTTTAGAGATGAAGAGGTAGGTGATTTTCTGCCTACAACAGTACTTATGTACAATTGCAGATACCCCAGGTCTTGGATGAGTTTGAACTACCACTATGGTCTGTTGCACCCTAGCCATTTGACACCCAGGGGTCCCATTAATCATTAATACATATTATCGGATTTTTTCATGTTTTTCCACCTTTTATGTTCGTGACATAGTCATAAAAAAGTGAAGAGTATACTTGGATCAGATGTGGTGCAGTGATATTTTCTTTTTGGGTTTCACATCTCATGGTCTCTCTTTGAGTGCTTCCTAAAGGAGGGATCATTTTTTCACTTGTCCTCCACCAGTTTAGTGTGGGAATCTAGCTATTTTGTGAGCGGAGATAAGATATCGTATTGGAAAATAACATTTCCCTGAACAGAAATTGTATTTCCAATAGATACTTACATCCTTTCACATTTCCCACCCAGCTTCTCCACTTCCAGTGATATGTGGTGTAGGTATTCTGACCAATCTCGAAGTGATTAATGAGTGCAAATGTGGAGAGGTTAAGGTGGGGGTTGTGTCACGCCCCTATTGGTGGAAAGCTGCTGCATAATCATTTAGATGTAGATGTGCAGAAGCGGGAAATAGAAGGTTAGTGGTGAGCATTGAAAATTTACTCTTTTTGCAGATTTTTATAGCTTTTCTGTTGGAAATCAGTGTACCACACGTATAATAATTTGCATGTACACCATATAAACATTTTATTGACTAAATAAACAGAAGCATATAAGTTTTCATTTTTATAAATTGAATTAAAGTACAAAATTTTGATTTCAGCAATTTTCTGGCCCAATTCCTAATAAATCGTATGACATGTTATCCTCTTCGTCCAGAGAATGGGTGTATTTTTTTGGCTAGTGTGTTTGTTATCAAAATGTGTAGCATTTTTCTGCACAAAGCAGCTTGATCAGGCTTTTATGGCTAATTATTTTTCAGGTAGTTCAGTGATTGACACAAAACTTGAAATGCATTATTCTTATACATTTCACTCATACTGCATGTTTTTGTGTTTTCTACTCACAGTCCATACAGTTGTTTACATCTGTTCCTCTTGACGCATCTGGCATTGACTACCATGTAGCTCTTGCCCAGAACACACTACAGCAGTGCCTAATCATCCCAGAATTGCAGAGGGAATTCCTTTGTCAACTGATTAAGCAGACTTCACAGTGTAAAAAAGGAACACAAGTATGTAGATTTATTCATATACTTTTGTAATGTATGAACAAACATGTTATTACTTATATGTCTTTTAGGTACATACAACATTGTTTGGTGAAAAATATAAATAGCAGAAAGTTTTTTAGCATTTTCTGTATAGAATAACCCATACAATAGGAGAGATAATTATAACAAACACTAGATAATATAATTTAGCCAAACGTTTTTGTGACTAAGGCCAACTCAAATGCTTTATTTATGGTAAGTGCTATTTTTTCTTTTCTAATTCAGAAAGCATGTGAAAATTAGTTTCTAGTACCATGTTGTCCTAAAGCTCTCTTCTTCTTTTTTTAGCAACTCTTATGTAGCAGAGGTTCAGTGTATCAGTTTATTCTTTTACTTATGGAATTTTAAAATGCTTATTAATGACATAATTGAAAAAAAATTATTCTATAATGCTTTTGGCATGCTTGATTAATTAAAATTACAGTGATGGAACTTTACACATTTTTTTTCTATTGTTTCTCAATAATCATTGGTAGAAAGATAAGAGTTTTTTTAGTACTTACTTATGATCATATTTGAAGTGTATTTTGATAAACTTTGTTTTTGTTCATTGTTGTAGGCTTCAAATAAATTGATAAAATCATGTTTAAAAATAAAAACTAATTTTCAGCTGATCAACATAATTATGATTAAATGAGTGATGATGATTATGTTTCTATTGTATTTTTATATCATTTAAGTTAATCAATTGATACTTAATGCTTCAACAACCTTTTTACCATAACTACATTAAAATAGTTTTAGCATACAGTTGTTAACTTTATTGCTCACATACTAATATGTGTAAATTTCTTTTTAGGCAGAGTATCCTTCTTGCTAAGAGATAAAACAATTAACTGAATTTGACAGGGGTCAGTACACAGTCACAAAAATAATACAGATCAGTTTTTTAAAATCAAATACTGAAATTTCATCTAGATGTTTAATAATGATGATAGCAAATTAGCAGTTTGAAAATAAATGCTATTATAAAGTTACCTTAGGAAACACAAATTCCTTTTCTTTAACTGAACGTTCTGGGTAGTTTATTTAACTGATTCTTCTTGGCTTTTAATGCTTATTTTGTCTGCCAAAAATCTATGTATATATACACTATTAAAAATAATAATTTTTGTTATTATTTTTGAATCAAGAATTATTACAGAGAATGGTGGGTATAATATGCTTTTAATTTAGAAACTGAAGCCTGATTGAGAACAAATTTCCCTGTTGCATAAAACAAAACTTCTGAAAAACTTGTCTCACAACTAGGAGCAATGGTTCCAAACAACTAATCTAAATTTTCTAGTGCCAAACTGTACCAGAAGAAAGAAGTTTAGAAAGACTGATTAATGGGGAAAGAAACTTGAAAATTATTTTCATGGTAAATAATAAAAATATACAGAACTGAATGTAATAAACTGTAAATAATTTTTATTAAGGGACATTTTTGATATATGTGATCAGTTATTTCACAAATATCATTGACAGAAAAACGTTTTCATTCTCTAGAAGCCAAAGAAAATCCATTTAATCCGAGCAAATGCATAAAAGTATTCTATAAATTAATTTATTTGCATGAAAATCAAAACATAGAAATTATATGTTTTGGTAGATTTATAATACTCCTTATTTATACTTTAATACACAAAAGAAAAAGTCTTGTTACACATTGACGATATAGGGAAAAAATGGATGTTACAAAATTAACATTTTCATGATTTTTAACAATGCTGAATATATCATTAAAATACCATTGCTATAGCTGATTCTTACATTTTATACCAATCAATAAAAATACTTTTCATAAAAAGGTACTTTAATCATGTCAAAGTAAGGCTATTGGAAGTAATATATACTACATCAATCTATAAAGAATTAGAATTTCAAGTGTTAATTCTCTAATATTTAGCTAACACGAAGCTCTCTTCTGTGTAATGGTACTTCCCAGGATAAGGTTGTAATACCAGGATCCGAACAAATTGTCCTAGAAGGTGGTGCTATAGATCCTCCACCATACGTCTTTATACAAGCTTGGCAACTTCTTGCTTTGGCAGTTTCATTGTTTGTTCCTCTTGGTTCAACGTTGTGGCTTCTTCGTACTCATTTTAAACGAAACTCTGACCCTAGGTGTGTAATATGTATATTTATATATCTATAACTACTTGTATATCTGTTAATCATTCCACCAGCTTTCATTACATAATAAAAACTAAAATGCGCTATGTTGTATAAATAAATCATGTAGAAAAACTAATTTCAAATTGAGTATTCAATATTTACATAGTTTTAGTGAGTTAACTAAAATAACTGGTTGGATCACAAAGTAAGCCTGTACTATAAAGAAACTAATTTAGAATACAAATCCTTTTAGATTAAATTACTTGTTCATTAAAATTAAACAATATACTATAATTTTGTCTTAATAAGCAGTGTGTGTGTGTATGGTCGTTTTATTCACATAATTTAGTTAATAAAAGTAAGTTAATAGTATTTCTGTTTCCATAATAACATATATTCATACCATAAAATTGTTTAAGGTGGCCATAAAATTGTGATTTCATGGAAATAGTGTTCTTGTAATGAAGTATTATTTTCAAGTGAGTGTACAAATATCTTAGAAAGTGTCTTGAGTAAGGAAGCAAATTATGCTATTATAGTAATATGTAGGCAAACAACAATTTGAAGAAGAGAGACCAGTATTCTCTCAAAACATGTAGTATGTTCCACCATCAATAAAACTCTTCATTATGCTTATACATCATTGTTTGCCAACCTATTAGTAGAAAGTGTGTTGTTTAAAAGAATTAATGTGTCCTGCTAAGTACGTTTTGTCTGAATATAGTCGCTCTGCCTTTTTGTCCTTCTGAAAAATGGTTAATGTTACTTAAATGAAACAAAGTAGATGGTGTCATAAGTTCATGCTAACTGCAAAAACAGATCTTTGACTATTTACTACAGGTGTCACATACACTCCACTTTATATACAATCAGATTAAAATTCTGAAGTCCTTTTTTCACTTTTAAGCAAATCTGGATAATTAAGAATGTTTTGACTACAGTGCAAGAACTGAAAACTTTAGTTGTAATTTGAAGTTATGTTTTTGTTGTCTGCTAAGTTTCTTTTAAGTAATACATTTTCTGTTGTAATTTTAGAGAGTGTTTCACATCTTTAAATTTTGATATGATCTTCTACCAGATCTTGCAAATATCAAAATACTGTTTGTTCCTGTAAAGTAAACTGATGTTCATATAGTTTTGTTTTTCTTATATTATCTGGTGACTTTAAACTACTGAAACACAGTCAAAATTAAAATGTAATTTGTTTATATAAAATAAGTACTTTTGCTATAACATAATTTAAGTCTAATTCACATAAAACAAATTCAGTGTCTGGTATCTGTACGTGTTCATTTGATATCAATAATATTGCACCACTATTTAAATTATACCAAAAATAAAAATTTTTCATAATCCAGGAAAAAGTGTGTTTTGGGCTGACTGTATAGCATTGTCAGAAAACCTGTTAGAATATTATTTTTTTTTTGCAATGTGGTAACCTGTTAACACTAATATGTTTAACCCTTATGTTTTCTATACTTGTACACAGTGTAATAAAAACTTTGAGATAATAAAATATATTTTGGCTGCTGATTGTGTGCTGTATAAATAAAAGTAAATATGGTATCTGTTATCTATCAAGAAAACTGTTTTTTGTTGAGATTTCTAGATGTTTTATTGTATACTATTTCATTTTTGACCTTTATTTAGTTGTGAATCTGGGAAATATGCCATCTTCTGTCAACGGGCCTTGGAGAGAACCTTGGAGAATGGTGGACGAGAGTACTGTCCATCCAGAATGGAAGTACTCAGCATTCTAGTCAAGAATCCCTTCCATCATTCACATCCTCACAGTATTCCTGTACATTTTCTTAATGGAGCCTATCAAGTTAGTTCTATAACTTTGCAAATTGTTTTATATAATTTTTATATCAAAACTAATTGGAGTAGATAAGGCTTGGTGTCAGCAGCTTGGTTTTAAGCATTCCGTAGCCACAGTATTTGATAAAATATTAGGTCTTGGAAATAGTGAGGCATTGTAAAATGATTGAAAAATGAGAGGAAACATTGCTTCAAGTGAATTTCAAAACTGTAAGCTCATTATATATAAACACCTTGATTTGTTTCTGGGAAAAAAAATAGACACTGAAAGCATTGTTGTGGTTCAGGTTATCAAAACAGAGAAGATGGTTAAGGAGAAATGTGAGTTGTTCCTTACAACAGGGATTACATTGCTACTGGGAAAGCAAGATAAAGCTATAACACAGAAATACAAGATTTTGACTTGACTTTTGAAATGCATGAAAACATTTTGTAAACAAAAAAAAATATTTTATAACATTCTGTAATACAACTTTACTCACTTAAATGGCATTCCTTTTTATATTTTTGGCTTGGATATAGTCATAAAATGTTATGCAATATGCTATATATATATATGTGTTAATGTTTTACTCATTTTGTAAAAATGCTGTTGACTTCGAATTTGTTTTTTTTTTCAAATATGACAAGCTCTTTGATTTGTTAGGTTTTGTAATTCCATGTACTGAGCTTACAAAAATTATATATATTTTTAGAAATTAACACTTATATTGGCAACTTTGCTTTTGTACTGCCATAATCTTAGATAGTTTAATAATTTTTATGTCAGGTTTCTGTTCATCTATCTTATTCACCAGCTTATAATTCTAAAATTACTGACTTGTCTTTATATCATTCATTCCTAATGGGGTCTTACATATTATGTTATACTGAATAATTTTACCTTTTTGCTTATTACAGCACTCACTATAAAGAACTGACAAAAAACATTTGGTAAAATCACATATTCTGATATGGTACTTACTTACCTCCTCTGACAATATTAGCTATTCTTGCTCAGTGCTGCCCTCTATATGCAAACTTTTTCTTTACG
>NW_013667104.1:207593-212920 GCF_000517525.1 Limulus polyphemus
TAAAATCACATATTCTGATATGGTACTTACTTACCTCCTCTGACAATATTAGCTATTCTTGCTCAGTGCTGCCCTCTATATGCAAACTTTTTCTTTACGCATACCACAAGCTTTCCACTCCCCCCTATTGGAATTGCTATATTCCAACATGTATCTCATGCAAATTATCATGTGTCACCTTCTAACCAATTGGAGAATGATATGCTCACATGGTGCATGTAACTCCCTCTACACTCCTCTACTGAACTATCACTTCTCATTCAGCAGCATTTGAGTTTAGATGTGCTCTTTTGTGTGCTTAATGTTTCATGTTTTCCTCACGAAGTGAAGTGGATATTTTAGGACTTAATTTGCTTTCATTCAACCCAATTCCTATATTAGTACTTATCAGTTAATTCTAGTTGCTTTATTTCTGCACTCGAACTTGGTGAACCTTTTCTGTGCAATGAATTCCAAAGTTACCCAAACCACTTCGAGAGCTACACCAGTGACCAGCAATTCTACTCAGGTCTTAGGTGAGGGCGACCTGATGGTGGATTTATCTGCTTTTATATGTTGAGAGATCAAACGTTACATAGGCCAACATTTGTCCCCAGACATCACTCAGGCTCCTCCTGAGCTGTCTGACCTGTGCAGACTAACGAGGACTTTGGTCATATTTTTCCACCTCCAGAGTTTCCTGTTCCTTCCCATTCCCAACCTGAAGAATCATCTAGGCTTAATTTGGTCTATCTGGATGTTGTGTCTCAGGTTTGTGATGTTTTATCCCTTTCATCAATTTCTTATTCACCTCATCCTTCCTTATTGCATGAACAATCTTCCCAACCCTTTTTGTTTTTCCTCTCCCTCCTGATATTTTAGTTCATGTTGAATAAGTTGTCTTGCAATTGACTGAGGGGATTAGCATGCCACGCCCCCAAGGACTTCTGATCAGTTCACCCTTTCTTACCATTGGCTGGACTATCCATTTTTAGATCAGCAGTTGTTAGATTCATTGTTACCTATTTTGTGGGTGGCTTCCGAATCAAATGACAGTCTTACCCATGCCCAATATTCTTGCCTGCATCTTACCCTAATCAACCTCTTACGATATCTTTATTCCATACACCTCCTATCTAAGGCTCTCCACAGAAATCCTGAAGGGTTTTCTGCAGATACCCTTGCCCTTCTCTCCTCAACTTTAGCCAGCATATCATCTTCAACTCTGGCATTACATACTTGGTTTATTTGTTGTTGGTATCTTATATGCCGTGATGCCATTTTGGTTCAAGTCTGTTTACCCTTAACATATCTCGGGGATTTACATATGGCCCTATTTCTCAGACATTTCCTTCTCTTCTCCTCGAGATCCCGTGACCAGCTAGCATCTGTCAGAAGCAATTCAGATACTGTTCTTGCAGCAGGCAATCGAACCTGTTCCCCATCCTTCTAGGGTTTTTTATTCTCACCTTCTCGTTATCTCCAAGAAAACTGGGAATTGGCAAATTGTAATCGATTTATCTCGCCTCAACGGCTTCATATCACTACCAAAGTTCACCATGGAGTCATTTCTCACCCTGAGATGAGCGTTTATTCAGGGTTGTGGGTGACAAAAATGTATTTCTCCAATGTTTACCTACATATACTAATATCACCTCAGTTTCATCCTTATCTACAGTTTGTCCATCTAAAGGTAGATTTTGGTCACTCCCCTTTGGACTTGCCTCAATACCTTACATGTTTTGTTGAATAATCCGGGTTTTTGCACGTCATCTCCAAGCTCTGGGGCAGCATTTTCATTATTACATGAATGACTGTCTTCTTCTGGCTCATTCCGAACAGGAATCAGCCAATCATACTCAGCAGCTACTTTCTGTGGTGGCTTGGGTGGGCTGGTTGATCAAATTGGAGAAGTTCTTCCTCAAATCCACTAGTATCCTCTCGGTAATGCCCATATGACATCCCTTCAATGGGCACTTCATGAACAATGAAACCGTGCTCAGGATCCTCTTTCCAACCCAATTTCCCTTCCTCCTTTACTGCAAGACAATCTGTATTGGTGGTTGGACAAAGCCCATACATCGGTGGTCACGCTGCTTTCTCCCCTGCATCTGGATCTACATCTTTTCATAGATGCACCCCTTCAGGAATGGGGTACATTGTTCCTTTCTCCCAAAGAGCTTGGGAGGGTGGTTCCTCCTTTTCTCCTATTTCCCTTCCTTCTATTTCCCATCTTTACCCTCGACTGGATCTGGATGAACTTCTTTTTCCGGTCAGGGCTCTTCATTTCTATAGAACCCTTACTTCTACCCCGACTCTTTATCCCCTGGCAATCCTCCTCCCTTCATAATATTTCACCTTCTGCCCTTGCCAACTGGGTCCACCTTTTGATTTGATTGGCCTATTATTCCCTACCTTCTTCCTCCCGGCCTTTGTTCCAGGTGTTCTCCAATCAGATTTGACATCTCACTTTTTTCATTTCCTCTCGTCCTCGTTGTCCAATAGAGGAGATACTGCAATCTGGCATGTGGACCACTCCCAGTATGTTCATCTCCCACTATCTCCAAAATATCATAGTTTCTTCTTCATCGGGGGTTTCATCTACCACGTGTGGTCATTCTTCAGACTTTGATGTGACTCTAACTGGTAAGTTTTTCTTCATACTTTCTTTCTTTCAGGGGACTTTATCTACTTTTTATCACATAGATCCTGCTCCGTGGCAAGTGGTGGCTGACCAGTTACTCTTTAACTCTAAATCCACACTGTACAGCCATGTTGACTCACACATTATCTTCCATGGCTTCGCATGTTCACCGTGGAGATGGGGTTCCACAAGATCACTTGACATTGAATAACCTAGCAATATTTTGATTCATAAACATGCTCGTTCTGGACCGTACCACCCATGGACTGCATGGGTAAAACAGAAGGGGATTGCTGCCCATCCCTTCCATGCCTAGAGTAAATAACTTGGTATGGTCGTCTTTTCAAAATAAGGTTTTATAGTCATCTATTGCACTGTCTCTGGTAATTACATTCCTCCAGATTCTCCACTGCATTCTCACCCTCCTTTTTTCGAGTGGAGTATGGGGGTCCTTGCCACTATCCAGTTCCAAGCCACTGGTGTGGGTGACCATTGAGGCTCCCTGCTGAATGAGTTCCACACAATAACCATTCAGTTACAAAGTAGGGTGGTGGTATTCTGTGGGTGTAGATGATGTAATATCCTGTTATTTGCGATAACCAAAACAATTTCAGGAGTATCCTTTGGATGCTTTTGGGGGTACTTCTGTTGTTCCTTCGCACCGGTCTCTCCTCCTTCTCAATATGGGATTCTAGCTAATCTTGTGAGAGCAGGTAAGTACTGTATCGGAAGTTATATTTTTCCTATACTGAAAATGATAGGTACTTACCTTTTTTCACACTTCCCACCCTTCCTCCCCACTTTTCTCTGGGGCTGACATCTTCTGCCAAACTTCAAAGTGATAGTTTGCTAGAGAAGTGTAGAGGGAGTCACATGTGTCATGTGAGCATTTCATGCTCCTATTTATTAGTAGTTGACACATGAGGATTTACATGAGAGACTTGTTGGAATATAACAATTGCAATAGGGCAGAGTGGAAGGCTTGTGGCATGCATAAAGAAAAGTTCACATGTAGAGGGCAGCACTGAACGAGAATAGCTAATCTTGTGAGAGGAGGTAAGTACCTGTTAGAAATACATTTTCAGTATAGAAAAATTATAACTTTTCTAAGTAAAACATGTGGGTGACCCAAGCAGTAATTAGTAGGATTAATTTCAATATTGATGATATTTTTATTAAATTTTTGTGTGACTCGTATGTTTATTAAAAACCCTGTAACCATCAGAGTGATGGACCCACAAGCAATTTAGTGCATAAATAGCTTAGGAAAGGGTGTCCAAAAAGCTGTTGGGCTCCATATAGGTCTCATTGGTAGTTCTAGGGTTAATGTTAACATATTTACACATAATTTAATGTAAACTTACATTATATGTCACTCAATTAAATTGTAGCTGAATGTTAACAGAGTCTCCCAGTCACTGTGCTATTTTCTGTAGGTATCTTAGTAATGTGAGTTTATAACTCTAATTTTTAAAAGCATTGCAGATTTCAAACTTATTGATTTTTTTACCATGTAATGTGTCAGAAAGATTTTTGTAGAGATAGACTACAGGATTATGATGGGCAAATGAATGAATAAATAAATAAGCTGGTGAGGCCTGGTATTGATTTAATAAAATACAATAGATATCATAGTATTTGCTTTTCAAAAATTATTTATATGTTACCTTTTTATGTTATTTATATGTAACCTTTTTATGTTATTTATATGTAACATTTTTATACTATTTGTATGTTACATTTTTATGCTAGTTCACTAAAGATTAATGTTCATTTTTAGTATGAATACACAAAAGTATAGTCACATGCATTAAAAATGAAAAATACTCCCATTTCTGTTGTCTTGTAGAAGCATTCAATAGCTTACTTGGGACCATCAGAATGGTAATTTTCTAAAGCTTAAATCATTAAATGTAAAATTTGTTTCATCCTGACACTAATATATTGCTTTTATAATTATAAAAGTAAAACTAGAAATATAAATTCTGTAAAATATGTTTTGAATGTGATTGGTAATAGCATACTCTGATGCATATTTCCGAACACAGGTAATTGGGTTTGATGGATCAACAACAGTAGAAGAATTTGTTCAGACTGTGAATGCCCAAATTGGGATACGAGAATTGGGACTCTCAAGGTTTTCTCTCTATAGTGATGACCCAATTGATCCAGAAGTGGAGCATTACCTACAAAATTCTCTAAAAGTAATCTATCAAGGATTTGTTTTTTTTATGATTGCTAATGTAAACCATGTTGGATTGGTTTTATGCCAAGAAAATGTGTATATATGTCGTTGGAGTAGACAAATCAAATAATGTCAAAAATTGGGATTAGTTTTTACCTATAGTAATGAGTACTGGGTTCAATAACTCATTCTACAAGTAAAAACAACTTGAGTTTCAGATAAACTGTTTGTTTTACCAATGTTTCAGCTTACTCTTTCTTCTGGATAAAGTTTTTATGTCTCCACAGAGAGACATACTGTTGGGATTGTATGGCAGAATAGTGATGCATTATCCCATGCATGTTGGGATTGTATGGCAGAATAATGATGCGTTATCCCATGAATGTTGGGATTGTATGGCAGAATGGTGATGCATTATCCCATGAATGTTGGGATTGTATGGCAGAATAGTGATGCATTATCCCATGAATGTTGGGATTGTATGGCAGAATAGTGATGCATTATCCCATGAATGTTGGG
>NW_013667104.1:213772-222799 GCF_000517525.1 Limulus polyphemus
AGTGATGCATCATCCCATGAATGTTGGTCTCTTTAATATACAATGAAAATTTCAGCAGTCAGATTCAGAAACCACATATAAATTCAGATATCAATTCAATTGGCACATAAACCATCTAAAATCTAAAATAAAGTCACAGCTCACCATCAAAGGACCAACCAGACAGATGCATGATAAAAAAAATTGTTTTGTTTACCTTGGCAATAACACCATTAAAAATGTGACATATGAACTTGAGTGCAGAATTTGCTCTGCAAAATATATTGAACAGACTTAATCATTCAGGAAAGTTAATTTGAGACACACTGAAAAAGTAACACAACATGACACTCACTCTTTTTCTATTAAACTTTTGTCTAGATGTCAAAATGTTTTTTAGACAGAAAATATATATGCTGTACTGATAGAAACACGAAAACCACAAATCAACAAATTTATGGGTTGGCCAATTTAACTTAACAGTATTTATTTATCATTATTATTATTATTACAGTAGTCCCCCCTCTTGAAAGACCCCCCCCCCTTCATTCCCAACCACAATACCAAAGTAGAAATACAGCTACACTATTTACTACCCCTTGTCAGTGACTACCGACTAGTTTTATGAATAAAATTAAAGACTGTTTGTCGCACATGAACATCTGCATGGCAAGATTTCACATATGTGCATAGAACTTGCTGTCAGTCTTGTTGTTGATTGTCCCAGTTGAGTACTTCCATCTGCCATGTCTAGGACACAGAAGATTTTGACCCTGGAAGAGAGAGATTATCAGTGCTGAAGAAGACTGATGAATGTAAATCCTTCCGTGCAATAGCAATTGAGGTCGAAGTTAGGAAGATTCAAATCCAGAAGTGGGAGAGTGGGGAGAGGCCAAACTTCTACTCTTTCTTCAGACAAGGAGGAAGAGGATGACGGTGTAACAACATTAGCTATGTCTGTGGGAACAGCTGTGGGATATTTGGAACAACTGAGGGACTTCACAGTTGCTTGTCAAAATTCTGAGTTGCTGCAATATGTCAGCAAGAGCAAGGATGCCATTGAGAACTCTATCTGCAAATCAAACAGACTAAACTCACAGATTATTATCATGTATAACATTTTATTTTATCTCTTATTTTAGTATGCATTGTGTTTATGTATGTAGTGTATAGGGTACAGCATTGTATGGTACAATAAAATGGCATTATAACAATTTATATGCAATACAAAAGTAATTACTGTACTCATAACTTCTTCATTCATCTAGCCATGCCATTCTAGGAGTAGTCCAGTCTTGAAGCTCCACCTCCTCCTGAGGAAAGACAAACCCCTCTTGAAAAACCACTATTAATGTGAACCACAGGATGGTTGCTCAATATGAGGACTACTGTATTGTGTTTTTTCTTGCTTCATAAAATGAAATTGCTTAAAATTTTAGGATTTTTGTCTGAGTATATTTACCTCAAACATTCTGTTGTTGGAATACTTTGTTAATCAGTAATGATGCATGGCCATGTGTTTACAACATAAAACTGTTTAAGATTTTAAAGATTTTTTTTCAATTAGCCATTTGTTCTAGGTATCAAGACTTGACAATAGTAGTTGTGTTGTTGTAAAACACTTTACTCAGAAGAAATAAAAAGCCAAAACATTGATAGAATAAATATTTCTTGATCTCAAGTTGTTTCTTACTTTTATAATGTCAAAAATATTTTTTTATGTTCCAGGTTATCTCATAACTGTCAGTTAATTCAATGTATATGGGGGGCATAGCAAACAACTTTTCATATCACATATATTTGTGCTAAGTATTAAAAATTAATAAGAACTGTAATTTCTTTCAAGAAGTTGGGGAAGTTGTTAAATGTGCATAAACATCATGTATGAAACTGGAAAACATGAGGATGGGACGTTTCTATCAGTATCTAGCACTTGTGCTGTTAGGTATTTTCAAATCAATCTTTCATAACTAATAGTTGTGTTGCTTGTATTTTTAATAAATGAAAAAATATATGTATTTGCCTTTTTAACCTATGTTATTTTAAAATATTCACAGTATTGAATTTTCTACTTATAATTATATGCCCCAACTTTATCTTTTGTTTTCTAGATTTGTGATGTCATTACAAAATGGGAACAAGCCTTAAGGGAGAAACATCTTGGAAAATTTGAAACCACTAAAGCTGTTAGGTTAACATACAAAAACAGGTAAATAAGAACTACTGTTTAGAAACCAATCAACTGATTGGCTCCTTATGATGAGAATTGAATGATGTGTTAAGAAAATTGTTTTGAGAAATATTTAGAAATGAAGCAGATTGTTATCACAAATTTTATTCAGTCATCTGCAGTGTAAGTGTATTTTCTGTCAGATAGTTTATCAATGAAAAATTATACTGACCAAAATGATATTTAGACCTAAATATATAGTTTTTCTATACTGTTTGAGGTCTAGTCTGGTATCACCTGTTCAACATAAAGAACTGTGTATCCAATTATCACTAGTATAAATATAAGGTTGTTAAAGTTTATATTTTGAGTTTATAGTACATTATTCCTTCCCTTTTTTTGTACAAACAAGTATGTAATATTTATACAGTTTTGGCAATAGTTTTCAACTGAAGACTAATCAGCAGTTTTAAAAGATACAAATAATTTATAGAAAGAGGTTTCTATATCAGAAATATACTTCATAAAGGTCCTCTAATCATCACATTATGTGTGTATACACTTTATGTAAGTGTACATCAAATCACAGTATTTAATAGCACCTAGTTTTATTCACATTTCTCACACTTTTGCATTAATTGTAGACTGGAGTTACTTTGGTTGCTCTGAATTTCTAATGTTATCATATCAGGAATTAAGCTTTATATACTTGTTTTGGTATTTCTGATTCTGTGCCTTTACTGGACTTACCATAACTTTATGTATTTGTAAGCTAAATAATTTGATTAAATATTGAAAACTAAACTATGAATGGTACTTAAAGAAGCTCAGTTTAATGTGACTTCAGATGAACATGATACACAAGTTTTACTTTACACTGCTTTATAGTTTATCAGTGCTGAAGTTTTCCAGGCTAGATAAACAACTGCTATGTATTGAAATAAGTCTTTTACATTCTACTCTTATTGTCATTTGTCCCTTAACTTTATATTTACACTTCATTAAATTTCATTATTTCCAATCAAACCAAGTGGAAATAAGAAAGGAATGTTGTGCATTAGAAAGGTGTTTAAGTTTCTTAACTAAAAATAATGCAGTTTTCCACCAAGAAATAGCAATGGAGCATCTCATTATTCTTTAAATGAATAATATTTTTCTCAGTAAGTGTAATAATTAGAGCAAATATTTGGTTTTATATACTGTAATAAGAGAAAAATTATGCATGTAACACTTTTTTGTTAGTGTTCTATAAGGATTGTGTTTATACAATTTTTTTAACCCATGAAAATGTTAAGTATTTTAATTTGGTACTTTTTGCCAAAATTACAATAAACAATAAATGTATTCTAAGTCTTTCAAGCCATCTAGCATAGCTGAAAAGTCCTGCTGACTGTTTGTCCTTATCTATATAAATATAACAGTACTGTTTGTTGTATGTCCATGTAACTGTTTCACAGGGTGTGGATGGATCTTCACCAAAATTGGTATAGAGGTTCATTGGGTCCATGGATAGATACATACAAATTTTCAGTTTTGCATTTTGTGTTTTTTTTTATGAGTGTTTTTGCATTTTAGCATTTTTTCCACTACCTCACCTGTGGATGGATCTTTACCAAATATGGTATGGAGGTTTGTTAGATACATGCGGAGATACGTGCAAATATGGGGTGTCACATTTTGTGTTTTGCAGTTTTTATGGGCATTTTTGCATTTTTTACAATTACGTATAAGGGAAGCAACTTTTTATGTCCTAAGATAACCTTTCATTAATCATGAATTTAAATAACTTCTGTCCAGGGGACGGGTACTAGTAGACCAATAAATTGAAGACTGAGACTTTAATAAATGGAAACCAATTGCTTATATTTCAGAAACTTTTACTTTGGAAAGGAAATTTTTGTTCAACAAATTTTAAACTATGATTATAAGTTCTGAAGATGTTATGTACATTTTAAAGAATGAAGCTTTTTTAGATTTGTCATGTAATTAAATGTTTTATGATATTCTAAGCTTTAGTAAAAATAAGTTAAAAATCTTCAACATTTATTTGCAAAATTTTGTACTAATTTTAGCTAGGCATATCCTGATGCAATCTGATGGTTGAAACTCTACAAAACACAGAACTAAGTAATTAAATGCTATTTAAAATTTATTTTTGAATGTTTCAGGTTTTAATAAATATGCATTTTTACACACATTGATATGCAGATAATAACTTTCACACTTTTGAAGACATCTCACTTCTTTATTCGTTTTCTTATTTCACAGAATTTGTCTTCGTCAGTGTTTGAAGGGAGAGAATGAGAAAGAAAAGTTATTAACAGCCTTCCAAATACATGAAGATATAATGCAAGGGAGGTTCCCTGCAAACAGTGAATTAATCATGGAATTAGCAGCACTTTTGGCTCAGGTAAATTAGGTTTTTTATATTATTAACTGGAGTAATAAGGAGTATTATTGGCTCATATAAGAGAGACTACCTACAACTAGCAAACTAGTGACAAGACTAATAATGCTCACAGTTTATGTGGTTTTCTACAATCATTGAACTAGAGATGCAGTCAGTAGTGCTCTTGGCTCGATTATGGTTGGTTTCTTATAAATGGTGGACCAATAATGATTTGGATAGTAATGCAGATAAAACGTTTTTTGTAATTAACTTTGATCTAACTTTGGTAAGCACTTTACATTGCAATTAGTTTTGTAGATTTTCTTTGCACAGTTTTTTATTTTGAAATATCTTTGATCTTTATACATTTATTCTTTTTTTTACTTCCTTTTCTGTTTTAAAAACCTGAAGGATATGAAGTTTGGTCATTTTCAAGCATGTTTCTATTTGTTTTATGCCATATATGTTAACTGAAATGTTTTACATCCCATTTAGTGAACACACAGACTGTTATATTTACACTTTTCATAAACTTTAATGGCAAATACTATTGATAAAGTTATTCAAAGATAATGCTTATGTATGATACGTATTGAAACTTCTCTACCTTTTGGTTGAGAAAGACTATAAGATGCTACATGTTATACTGCACTATAGTTATATAAGTAACTATTAATATTAACTTCCATTCAGAGCAAACTACCTACTTAAATCAAAACTAAAAATCAACCTGGTTATGGGTATAGTTAATTAAATATACTTTTAATACATTCTTACTTGTATAGATTAGAATGCATTGATTCGTCAATTGAGTACTCTCACTGTAAACAATATTTTTGGCAAGAATAAGTCTTGTACACATATTTATATTCAGTAAAATGTACTTTTGAAATTAGCAGATTTAATTTAGTTATGAAAAATTTATTCATAATGATACTATGCTGTACATAATCAATACTAAGATTTATTTGAGCTTGAGATCTTGTTATAGCTGCTACTGTTTTCTAAAATACAATAACTTGTTGGAGTTTACAAGTTTCATTTGGTTCATCTGAAGCACATTTCTTGTAAAAAAAGCACATTGTTGTAGATGAAAGAAGTCTTGTTTTATGTAAGATATGATTCTTTAATTAAGGGGCTCATCCTCAGAATGGAAGTTACTGTATTTTGAATTACTTTAGGTAAATAGAAGATTAATACATACTTTTTTGAAGCACATGTTGTTATTTGGAGCTTGCTTAAAGACACATGGTTACTGTCATTCTTCTTGGTAAGTCAGGTTACTGATTTTATTCATAATGTCTCTTTTAAGGTCCTGTAATAAAACTGCTTTTTAAATTGGTCTTTTAATCTTTTGAAACTTGAAGATTTGCAGTTTATTTTTCACAGAGATTGAAAGTAAAAAAAATGTGGATATTTTGCAGTATTTAATTATGATCAACTAAGCATATCAATTTTAACTTTTAGAACTAGAACTACAATGTATTTTATTTTAAAACTCACCAAAAAATAAACGCTTAGTAAAGAAAACTGCTGATGCTGGTGTAAGGTTTGTCCTTTTTTTAGTTTAGTGTTTCTGAAATTTAGGTCTATAATTTCCCAGAGGAAGAGTATCAGTATAGGAAAATTATGGACTTATCTTGTTTCATGATTCTGACCATAGAAAGTGCATGTTAAGTGACCAGGTTTTATTAAATTCCTAATTTTTAGTTTAATAAGAGTTTTCATATTTAGGATATTCTCTTTATGTCAGTGATCACTTTATTGTATTGTTTAATCAGGTAGATTATGGAGATTATGGTGGAGAACATATTCGAGGAAATGGTGTTTCCACAAGGGATCCTGATGTTCAACTACAGCAGGTTGTAGAACGATTTGTCCCTGTACGATATAGGGAGACAAGGAATTTGAAGTATGTTTTAATTTATTTCAAACTTACATATCTACCCATACTTATATTTATATCATATAAACTCGTTGGTGTTTCTTAACTCCTAATCCAGTCAGTAAAAATACGTATTTTTAACAGTAAAAAATAAGCATATAGTTTTATTATTCATTTTATGTTCCAAAAATATCATGAGAAATTACATTGAAAATTGATAGTTTAAGAAAATGTTCCCCAGTGGGCCAGGGATACGTTTCTGGACTTGCAATGCATATTGTTTAACTTTGCACTAAAACAATCAAACTGTCATGATACAAAAGACTGTTTAGTTTAGATGTTACTGATTGATTTGTTTTTGTGAGTGAATATTTTATTATTGTTTATTATTTGTTATAATAAGAGTTAAATGCAGACGTTTGTAGGAGGTTTTGTTAATAATTCATTGATGTTGAGTAAATCGAACATTATGTGCAATATATTGATGTTGAGAATATAGAAGGCGGACAGACGATTATGTGATAAAGATATAAATAGCGTGAGATGAGTGAGAATCTGACAGATAATAGTGAAAGAGAATAAAGTTGGCATGAAGTTAAGTTCCATAGAAGTGATAGGCTTAGTGATTGACATAGGCCTAACATTTAATATGTTAGAGTGAAACTAACAGTAGAAAAGAAGATAAGAAAAATAATTGTATTCCATCAAAGCATGGTTCTAAAGTAATTGAATCAGCCTGAGTGCAGTTTGACAAAAGGAACAGAAGATTTTTAGAAGAAAGAAGACCAAACAATTATGGTAACTTGCACCACAATTGTAAGTGAATTACAGAGAATACTAGTGTGATAGAAATAGAGAAGATAGTTTGGCTTGTCAACTGAAATTCTAAAGTAACTGAACAGGCCTAAGTGGATATTTGACAAGAAGGAGAGAACTATATATATAGTATTTATGATATGTCCATAATATCCATAGTGTTGAATAATTTATTGTACACATGTTAACTTGTTTTCAATTTATCACTAACAAATCACAGAGACCTACTGTAGAAGAATCCTAAGCCCAACAACAAAATACTATATATATATACATATATATTTATACTATTAAGAAATATAACAAAAAGCCTTTTATTTTGACAATTGGCGAAAAAGAAGAATCTGTATTTTTAAATTCTGACACAAACAAATAAAACAAACATTTATGAATATAACCTATATAAGGGAAACTTAGCATGTGTAAAATAAAAAATCTAATGGGGAAACAAAATCATTAAAATATTACTCTTGTTAATGTAGTGAAGGTGGTAAAAATGACTTGTATCCACACATACATTGACCACTAAGAGTTCTTCCATACAGTAAACATATTCACTAAATGCTGTTTCAAGGGTATGTTAGGCAGTGAAGGAATAGTTGAGTATATATATATATAAAGCTGAAGATGGCCTTCATAAAAAGCTGAAAAGTCATCTCAACTCTAGGAATAGATGGGAGCAATCCATTGAAGCCAAAACTTTTAATATTTACATTATTGAAATTCCCTTTTTCAAGCAGATTTTATTTTTGTTTAATAATACCTTTGTTATAAGTGACATGATAGAGGTATTGTGAAAATAGCATATAAATATTAGCTGTTTTCGAACTCTATGAAAATATGTTGTTTATTTGAACATTTTATATATTTGAAACCAATCTCAAATATTTTTGTAATTCTTTGTGTAAAAAATTATTAAAACTTATAAGTATGAAATATTTTTATGTTAGGAATATTCTTTTATCTATGAATTCTTATAATATCAGGGATTGATAGATAATTAATAGAAATAGTTAATCATCAATTATTTTCATTTACTGGATTAATGTTTCATAATTATATATATGATATTATAAAATATAGGGTGAGAGAATTTGTTTGTTTGTAATTAAGCACAAAGCTACACAATGGGCTATCTGTGCCCTGCCCAGCACAGGTATTGAAACCCGATTTTGAGCATTGTAAGTCTACTGTGCCACTTGGGGGCAGGGTGAGAGAGCATTAGGTTTTCACTGTAATGATTTTAAATGCTTGAAATATCATATCCTAGAAATTAATAAACATTTAAAAGAAAAGAAAGAGTCACTTGAGTTAATTTATTATTTCAAATTGTACAAAATATTTTTATAATGTACAAATACAAATTGAAGATAAAAACACCATAAATTTTTTCTTAATTACCTTTTTATATTCCACATTTAATGATGGGAAAAGACAAAACAACTGACACTAATTATCGTATTTCATGGTTGTATGCATGTGATATATGACCAGTTGAAGATTAAACAACTGATACTAGTCATGAGGCATGTAACCAGTAGAATATGTACTGTTACGACAGCGGAAGTCACGCGACGCTGGGATCATGCACCCTAGAGTTTCTAGAAGGATCATGAATTATCAAGGAACTCCGCAAATGTCCTAGTGTTTTCCAGGTGCCCTTTTTTTTAGTATATAAGCCTGGCGAGAAAAACCAGCGCAAGGGCAGAGATAGATATGCAGATAGATTGAAGATAGAGATAATTGAGTCAAGCGAACAGTAGGTACCGTAAGTAAAGTGTGTGAATC
>NW_013667104.1:223194-225964 GCF_000517525.1 Limulus polyphemus
GAAGTTCCTTGGAAAGAATTTATACCGGAAATTAACAAATGAGCAGATATGTAACAGTACATATGTTGTCATTTGAGTACCATCAATCACTGAAGTTCTGATCCATTACATCTAGTACTTTTAACGAAGCAGAGCCTCAGATAAAACATCAATTCAGACATGTTTTATAAGAAATAGATAAAAAAAATTCCTAAATATTTGCAAGGGTTAAGTCATTGTTTCCCAATGATTAACTATGTTTAGATCAACAAGCCTATTGAAAATTTTAATGGTTAGAACTTGTTTTGTTTGAAATAATTTGATTTATCACAGCATTTCATATACTTAAATTCAATTAAAAGAGCAAAAATTCTAAAAACTTTCTACAATTGTGGAGATCAAAAGTTATACACATACACACACAAACATATGCATATATACTACTAAGAAACCTTGCACGATAAAAAAATTAAATGAAGCACAAAATAAACTCGTTAATCCAAGTGTTTTTTGTAAAGCAAGTCTTTATTCAGAGATGAATTGGCATGTAATTATGTAAATACATTTATTTATGTTTTTAATTTGTTATAGTTATATTAAAATAATTCAACACTGACACATAAATTAAAGACATATGATTATTCAGTTTCATCATCAAGAAACAATACTTTTGAAATTTAAGTTAGAAAATGATCTTAGAGCATGTTTCAAGCTTTTGCACTTTGGTAATAAACATGATATTGATTTGATATAAATAACTCTAAGATCATTGTTTTTTCTCTCCTTTTCAACTGACTGATACAAATAAACTGTTACTCCACACAGTGCTGCTGTTATTTTCTTAGCTTCAGTAAGTGGGATACATGGCAAGTTGCAAAAAAGAACATATCACATATACTGATATTTAGTTGAAGATATTATTTGGAGAAAGATATCTTTTGAATAGGTGTTTGGAAAAAAGCATTTATTTCTTACCTCATAGGTTTTTATAATGTGTTAAGCTATAGAATTATGAGTCTTGTTAAATAGTTATCCCTGTGAACACATGCCCTAATAGAAGTAGTAGTCTGTCAAAGCTATTGTCTATTGTTTTATGGTTCTCATAAAAGCATTGCTATAATGTTAAATATAGGGAATATATTAAGATAGAATTTAGTCTTAAGAACGAGAAATGGAAAGTTTACAACTAATACTTTAATGCTAGTTTTTAAATAAATAAAAATATACACCAACATAGTTATTTTGTGTATAAAATGACATTGCATACATGTAATCATGTTTAATTAATAACTATTTAAACATAATTTATAGCAGAAGTTATTCTGTTATTTTATGCCACAAATAATTTTCATGTTAAAAAACATTTTCAACAGAGATTTCCAGGAAAAAATAAGAGAGAAGTGGAGGAACAAAACTGGAAGAAGTATGTTTGACTGTGTCCGAATCTACTTGAATAGTGTCAGGAAATGGTCATTTAGTGGTTCTAAACTTTTTAGTGCCAAGGTAAGATAGTTCCAGTAGAAAAAATCATGTAAGTTACTGTCTATTCAATTATAATTATAATTTTAAGTTTTATTTGTTCAGTCTGTTCTACATTGTAACATGTATTAAGTGAGAAGTAGAAATACATATATTTGAATTGTATCTGACTTAATTTTTAATTCTACTCATTGTCTGTGTAGATTTATGTTTATTTATATATATCTTGGTAACTTCTACTATCAAAGAGTCTTCACATAAGTATGTTTTATTATTAAATTGCTGTGTTGGTTTGCTTCTGTTCAGAAGCTACGTCCATACAGTATAAAAGAATATCAGTTACACTTTAGTTGTATTCCGACATGGTACATTACCTCCAATCACATAAATAGCTATTCTCGTTCAGTGCTGCTCTCTATGTACCAAAATATGTTTTCACACATGCCATAAGCCTTCTATCTCCCCTCCATTGGAATTGACTGATTCCAATGTGTCTCATACAAATCATCATGCTTCAACCCTACACCAATAAGAGTGTGACATACTCTCATGATGCATGTGGCTCCCTCTACTCAATTCTACCAAACTATCACTTCTCGTTTGGTAGAACTCGTGTTTAAAGTTTTTTCTTTTAGTACTCTTTGTGTGGATTGTGATTTTAATAGTTTAATTGCCAAAGTGGATTTCTTCATTATTATTTTTTCTTTACATTGAAGAATTTTTTAATTTAAATTCTCAGTCTTTATCAAACCTGTATATTTTACATCAAAAACTTTTGTTTGATTTATATATTTCTACAGTGAAGTCTAAGGTTCATGTTCCCACTTCAGGTGTTATACCTCTAGCACCTCTACAGGTTGCAGTTGGGGGAGACTCGTTGTTGGGTTTCTCAACTATTACCCATTATATGGGTAAACCACTAATCCTGCTGAGGAAGCCAAACGTGTGGGCCAATGAAGACTTAATATCCTTTTTACACCACCAGATTTTGCCATTTTTTCCTACCCCTCCTTCAGAATTAGCTAGGCCTAATACAGCATTTTTCTAAATGATTTCTCTGGCATATTATGCTTTATCCAATTCCTTATATTTTTATGATTTGTTATTACCTCCATGTTGGCTCGATTGTCATCTTCAGCTCTCACTTTACACACATAGTTTCACTGTAGTTGGATTTTTCTGGGTCACAATGCGACCTTGTCCTGGGTACTTTTTCAACCTCTTTCTTTTCGGTATTTCTGTATTTTTCTTTGTTGATCTGTTTTCGATCATGTATCTGTGACTTTGAAATCTCATGTGTAATCTGTGTGTC
>NW_013667104.1:226761-247850 GCF_000517525.1 Limulus polyphemus
ACTCTATTCCTTTCCCATCTTGGTCCTTATTTATCCATACCTGTCCCCTTCCAGGGTTTATCATCTTATTTTATTCAACGTTGATGAGCATGTTGCCAACAGCACCAGAGACTAACCAGAGTGTTTTGGTTCAGTGGGAGCTTCACTATATTTTTTCTTACCCATTGACGATCTTTCACTACAGTTCCATGGGTGCTTTGGGTTTTATCAGAGGGACTTATCCAATTCCTCCCCCCTCCTTTGTCCCTGGTACCATTTTCCTTCCCCATGACTTGGGATCCTGTCACCTGCCTGCATCTGTCCAAACCTGTACAAGATTTTCTGTCTCTACAGGCCATAACCTGTTCATTATCTTTCTCTAGGCTTTTATTCCAGACTGTCTGTTATCCTTGTGGCAAACTGGAGACTGGCGGCCTGTGCTAGGTTTATACTGCCTCATTCTAATTTTCAATCTGCCCCATTTTACCTTGGAATAATTTCTCACACTTAGGTGGGCTTTTTCTCCAGGTTTATTGATGACAAAGAGGAATTTTGCAAATGATTATTTGCATATTCTAATATTTCGTCACTCGCGACCCTCTCTTCGGTTTCTTCTCCACGGGGTGGTTTCTCTGTTTTGTGTACTCCCCTTCAGACTAGTTTCGGCCCTGGATGTTTTGTCAGGTGTTCAGAGTATTCGTTCATCACTTATATGCTCTCGGGTTGCACTTTCTTCTTTCTTTGGTCAACTAGCTACTGTTTGCTAGTTCCGAACAGGAGTCCGCCCATTATCCTTATCAGCTGCTCCTAGAGGTGGGTATAATGGGCTATTAATCAAGTTGAAGAAGTCCTTACCATAACCTATCCAATACCTTGTTCTTTTGGGTGTTTTTCTTTTTCTACACACATCTCAGTCGAGCCCGCACTTCTCCTATTCAATTTCGTTCTGTGGGTTTTCAGTTCAATTTCAGCTCTCGAAGTTCTATGCCCTTTGGGGATGTGACTCTCCATGGTAGCCCCTTAGGTCAGGCTCTTTCATGGTTTTTTCACAACCACTGGAATTTTGCAAGGATCTTTTGTGAGCTCTTATTACCCTTCCTCCTACCCTTGTCTGTGATTGGCATTGGTGGTTAGATATGACTCACATGTTGGTGGGGATCCCACTTCCTCCTCCCCATCCAGTTTTCGACATTTCATGAAAGCATCTCTTTGGGGGATAGGGGTGTAGGTTGATCAACTGGAAGATTCGGGGTTTTTGGTCTGCAGCTGAGAGGTCTTATCCTATTAACATCCTGGTCGTGTTTTGGTTCATTTTCTCCATCTGACCAGAAATCGTCTGATAATGATCCATTCCCACTTTTTTATAATGGTTGCTAATCTCAATCACCAGGGTGGCATCCATTCTGCATCCCTCTGTATTCATATGTTGGATTTTTTTTTTTTGGCCCACACGCTTAATATTCTTATCATTGCATGTCAGTTTCATGTTCCACGTGTTTTTGCTCTTGTCATGGATGAGATTCCTGCCCAGACAACATTTAACTGATGGAGTGGTCTCTCGATCCTTTTGTTTTCCAGAGGCTTTAACTTCAGTGGGGTACTCCTCACATTGATGCTTTTGCTACATCCCTTAACCACAAATTGCCTTGGTTGTGGTCACCAGTTTCTTGTCTTCTTGCTCTGCCAATTGATGTTTTCAGCCAGGGTTGGACCTACACATTTGTCTATCCTCCAGTTCTCCTTCTTCTCTGGGTGGTTTCGTTCATCCTTAACACTCTGTGTTCAGTCCTTCTGATAGTTCTTTCCTGGCCATCTCAGCTGTGGTTTCTGCTGCTTCCCAGCTCCATATTCCTGCTCCATTAACTTTTCCTCTGTCCCTGTTCCTTTTTCAACATCCACAGTCACCGGTGTTTCATCCTGACCTTCCTGTCCTCTGTCTTCATGCCTGGTTTTCCTCTGGTCATTTCAGTGATGCATGAGGATAACTCCTCCATTTAGCCACTTTCTCTTCCTTCTTTTTAACACATTTGTTTGGCTTCTTCCTCTTTATCACCTTCCTCCCATACTTTATTCAGAGTGTCTTCTCACCCAATTTAACACCTTACCTTTTCATTGGCATTTCATCTTCATCATCCTTTGAAAGTACTTCTTCAATTGGGCATGTGGACTACCCATACTACATTTGTCTCACTCTTTGCAGTGGATCATGATTTTCTTCCTCTTTCACCTGTAGCCATTCTAGAATATCAGAATTCAGTGAGACTTTGACTGGGTATGTTATTTTTTTTTTCGTTTGAGAGGACCTTTTCCCTTTTACTAACGTTCATCATTTGGATCATGCTCTGTTCTTTAACTGTTCAAATCTGCACTGTCAAGCCACGCAACACACACTGCAGAGATGGGGTGTTCCATAAGATCTCTTGGAAATGTATCCTCACAGTAGAATTGCTTCCTGGACTACATGGGTAAAGTAGAAGGGGATAGCTGCCCATCCCTAACATGCCTTGTATTGAATAATTCGGTATGGTCTGCTTTTAAAAATAGGATTTTCTGGTCACCCATTGCACTTTCTCAGGTGTTGTCATTCTTCTGGACTCTCCACTGCATTTTACCCCCTTTTCTTCTAGTGGAGTGTGAGAGTCCTTACCACATTCCAGTTCCAAGACGCTGGGGTGGTGGACCATGGAGGCATCCTCTTGAATGGGTTAATGAAATACAAGCAAAATATAGAAATTATTATAAAACCATTTAGTGATATCCTCCAATATGAAACATAAAAACAAATGAGAGTGATACATCAAAATTGCAGTTCAGCCCTTCAATTAGGATCCTTCATCTTACCCTCATGTGGATGTCGGTTCCCAGTGGCCGGGTTTTGGATTTAAAGTAAAACCAATCAACATAAGTCCTGATACATGTATTACAGATGTCTATATTCCTCCCTCAGTGTTGTGGGTCACAATGTTGATAATTGCAGATTGCTATGGTCCTTTCTCTTCTGTTATCCCTTGTTGGTTTTTATTCTGAGAATGTTATGTGCTTGGAGTGGTTCTGATCAGTTTTACTTTTGAGGGAGATGATTTACATAGAGATGACTTTCGATAGTGGATGTCAGATTTCTGGATCTATCTATCAATTTAACATATTCACATGTGCCCTGTTCATGAGTCGGGGTGGTACTATATTCACTCCTGTTTCATGAACTTAAGGTGAAGACGGTATGATCCTCTTTCCTATCCATGCCAGGTGGCTGGATTTTGGATTGTAGTTGCCTTGCCACTGGTATTATCTTCTTTCCTACCCCAGCATGGATGTTGGTCCCGGTAGAATGGGTTTTTGATAGTAGTTAACTTTCCAGAAGTATGATCCATCTTTCCTACCCCAACATGGATGTAGATACCCAGCAGCCAGGTTTTGAACTGCAGTTGATTTACCAATGGCATGATCCTCATCCTACCCCAACATGGATGTCAGTTCCAAGTGGCATGGGTTTTAGATGTAGTTGACTTACTGTGTATGGTCCGTTGTGCCCTAGCCACTCTACATCTAGGGACACATCTTTTTCATTTTACCACTTTTATAATTTCTGGGATTCATTTTCATGAATATTGCATGGTTCGGATCACTTTCTTGCCATAGTTCTTTCTCAGTTGGATGTGCTCCTCTTTCTATGATGGGCAAAGAGTATATACCAGTTTTAGAAGTGATGTGGTTCCCCACATCAGATCTTAGAAGCTGACTGTCTTATCTTAGGGAGTGCCCTTCGGACACTTTTGAAGGATCTTAAAAGCTCACAGTTTTTAAGATTGAACATTACACACATCCCGAAAAAATTAAAAAAAAGTTTTGAAGGATGCTTCTTTCTTTCCCTTGCACCAGTCCTTCCACCATTCAATGTGGGATTCTTGCTATTTATGTAAGAGGAGGTAATGTACCATATTGGAAGTTATAATTTTCCTTCACTGAAAATGTATTTCTGATAGGTACTTACCTCTGTTCACATTTCACACTCTTCCTCTGCTTCTATCTTCTGCCAAAACTCGAAGTGATAGTTCGGTAGAATTGAATAGAGGGAGCCACATGCATTATGAGAGTATGTCACACTCTTATTGGTGGAGGGTTGAAGCATAATGATTTGCATGAGAGACTATTGGAATCAATTAATTCCAATGGAGGGGAGATAGAAGGCTTGTGGCAAACATTAAAAAACTGTTTGCATAAAGAGGGCAGCACTGAACGAGAATAGCTATTTGTGAGCGGAGCTAAGTACCTATCAGAAATACATTTTCAGTGTAGGAAAATTATAACTTTTATTTTCTACCAGTAATTATTATTCCAAGTCATCTTAATAAGAACCTACCCAATATTAATGAGATTAAGTTTAACTTTTGAGTTAAATGCAACAGTTTGCAAAATTAATATGAAAAATTTACTGTATATATTGCAATTTATTAAGCTGCCTTTTTACAATAAAATTTTACAAATATAAATTATTATACAAAAGTTCAAGTAGTTGAAAGTTTTGAAAGTAAATAATGCTCTATATGATTAAAGTAATTATAAAACTCTCCCCACAATTTTTTTTAGAAAAATAAGATAATTGTAGAAGTATGAACAGGCAGTTTTTCTTATTGAGATTAGTACATATGTATTCTTGAAGAAAAAAAAATGTGAAAATTTATTGTTAAAGTTTGTCCATGAATATCAGTGAGAAAACAGCAATAAATCAGTTTGTCTAAAACTTAAATTGGACTAAAAGTTTCAGCTAATGTGAATATAAATTAAATATAACTGTTTTTTTTTTTTGGATGGCTGCATAATA
Organism: Limulus polyphemus; assembly: GCF_000517525.1. Classification (NCBI taxonomy): domain Eukaryota; kingdom Metazoa; phylum Arthropoda; class Merostomata; order Xiphosura; family Limulidae; genus Limulus; species Limulus polyphemus. Next base: position 231,563 of record NW_013667104.1, read on the forward strand.
TTTTTGTTTTGAATTAAACTTTGGAGTATTTTGGAGTACTTCCTTTGTATTGAATTTAGTGTTGTGTTTTAACTTTATATCAATTCAGTGTAGTTAACTTAAATTTCTATAAAGTTCGTGTAATAAGAAGGAATTTCATAGAACAGTAAAATGCTGCTCATTTTTTAAACAATATGAATACAAGAGCAATACTATATTATTATAAACTAGTCAACATTGTTTCCTGAGAATAGTTTTAAAGCCACTGACATAAACCTAGAAATGTGCTGAACAGTTACAAACTTTTTCAGTGCTTCTCATTCTCCAGAAGTTCATACTTAACTATTATAATCTTCTTTTATCATGTTAATGCTCTCTGAAAGAGTAAAATTAAGTAACAGTATCTTGGATAGATGTGCTCATTTAAACAAATAATAGTTTCTGCCGAATTTAATTGTTCCGCAAGAAATGTGTTTTCTCTGCTAAGTAAAGCAACTGCATGGTTTTATTCAAAATAAAATATTATATTTGTAAGTAAGATACTGTGAACTTAACAAAACTGATTAGGAATAACATAAAAAGTTGTTTTGTTTTAATACTCTCATCTGGTATAGGAGAATTTCATAACCTTGCTGTTCAAGTGATCTTTTTTGATACTGTTGATTGAAGAAAGTTCAGGGTTGCAGAAACTTGCTCTTTAGAAATCTTATTTCAAATTTTTTTTTTTTAAGAGAGCATGCTTCACACTCTTTTTGGATAATATACTAAAAATTCCTGTTTTTCTTTTGTTTTTACAATGTAACTTACTTTTCACAAAGTCTAACTGTTTTATGGCAGTCTTCATCCAAGGACCACCTGCTGCTCCGACCCCCACTTGCTTTCTCTTGCAACAACAAAAACACTCATCAAAATTAATGGGAAAAATGGCACTCCCTCACAGACCACCAGTGGGCTGCACACCACACTTTGAGAAACACTGTTTTATAGGATAAGAAAATGTTATTGTAACAAGCTGCTTTATTGCTGAGTAACAACCATTTACAAATAGTATTTATTTAAAGTACTAGGAAAATACAGTTGATAATTTTGCACAAGTTACCAACTTGAGGAAGGATACATGAGAAATACGATGATAGAGTCAAACAAAATTCACAGAACAAAGCATAATACATGTTATTTACTTCTCTTAATGATGATTACAAGAAAAATATCAATTCAAGTAAATGTAAGAATTCAAAAAGATAAGGTCTGAAATTTAACTTACTATTTCATATTAAGATAATACTTTAAACAAAGTAATGCTGTTATTCCACTTGATATCATTACAAACTCTGGTAATTTAAGTCCTAGTTACTATACCTTACCAACATAAATATAAGGTATATATGGTAGAACTGAACCATGATTTATGGTAATGAAGGGTGTTGTTGGTTGACAGATGCAGGCTTTAGGTTCTGGATCTAGTTCTTTCTAGCTTGGAAATACAAACTCAGATTCTAATCAACTAGCTTGGTTTAGCAGTGATTATTTATCATCACATGATGAATCTGGATTAAACTGGCTCTACTGATCCAGATTCAATAAGTGAAAATCTTCAGAAAAACTTGTAATGGATACTGTAAATAAGATTGGATAAAGGATAACATCCTTGATCATTGGAATGTTTAGTCTGCTTTCTGTTTGGCCTGTTGACATCTCAGCAATTAATATTTAAGTTATTTTGGTTTCTCTTTCATGATATAACTTACTTAATACTTATTAATCTGTCTTTTATTGTTTGACCTGAGTATAACATGATGACTATTTCTCAGCTCATTAGTGTGCTCCAAAACTCCAATGTTGAGTTAAAAATTACTTTTAACTGTGTAGCTGGCAAAAATGTTTATCATCTAAAATGATTGCCAGATATGCTATGCTAAACCAAGCTGCTTGGCATGTGAATATTTCTTCTAGTTTATTAACTTTTTCCTTGACAGTACGTTTTTAATGCATAGTATAATTATATGTTTAACATGTAGTTCCCTGGTTTGCAAGCCATAAGTTTATGGATTTACAACACTAAATTCTTTGTGATGGACAGAGTACATATAGCCCATCGTTTAGCTTTGCAGTAAAACAACAGCAACAACAAATGAATATGTAACATTTCATTTCTGGAATAACAGTATGGTCAATTTTTTAATTGGATAGTTAGGGAACTAATATTATTTTTGGCTAAGTTAGAGGTACTGTACATGACAAAATTAGTTGATGAGAGGACTTAGCTAAGGTAAGGTTTGTAAGCTCAGATATAATTATATAATATAATTTTAGGTCAAGAATTATATAACTTGGCTGCATTTAATACTTTTTATTTTTAAGACTGAATAAAAAAGGATAATTTTGGGGCTGAAATATGTGGAAAGAGTTTTAATAAAACAAGTTGCTAATTATTTATTACTGTTTTATTGCTCAGTTAGTGTTTAGTTTCAATGAGTTAAGCTTTTTTTTAATATTCTGGTATTGTTAAATCACAGAGTATTTATCTTGTTATGGGTAGGTTAAAGTGCACATGTCACAATATTTGACAGGGTTACATTCAAAATTTAATTAAGCTACTTTATTATTAATGTATACAATGTATACTTGACATCAAAACAATTTTTAATATTGTTTAAGTTTAAAATTCTTAATTTCTTAAGAGAGTATTTGAACAAAATCCTCTATCTCTCCTGGTATGAGAATTGTGATATTTGTTTTCTAGGTCTTTTCTTTTCTCCAGTTCATTTACCACCCTCTCAGTTTCAAAGTTTCTCCTGAAGTGTTCAGACTGAGAAGCTTAAATAATTAATCTAAGGCTCGTATGTAATAGTTAGAAAGCCAGTTACATTATAGTAATTATAGGATATTGTTTGCTTTCTGTATGTTATTATTCTGTTTTATTTGGTGCATTATTTAAGTAAATAAAAATTATTTTGTGATATAGTAATATCAGTGTAAGAAATGTAGGCTTAAATTTCATCACCAACTGACACCAAAAACAAGAGGTTAAAGGTAAGCACTATATTTCTTGTTTTTCATATATATTCTTTATTTATTATTATTATAAAAGTAAATAAAATGTAAAAATTATAAACTTATTAGGTTAAAAAAGGTTAGATTAGGTAAGGTAATGGCTAATAATAATAAAAATTCTTCACAAGGTATCCTTGCAAGCAGCTTGTGCATTACATTATTCAGTATGGTAATGTAAGCTACATGTTAGTTGAGTGGCTTGCGACTTGTATGGCAGGATTATTAGTTAGACTCAGTTCAAAGGACAATGAAACTAAAATATAGTATAAACAATTGTATATTGTTACAGACCCTAAGCTATTAGGGTAAACAAATATAGTTTTCTGTTACTTTTTTTTATTGCAGCTTTATAGCATTAGGGTGGAGAAAATAACAGATAAAATATAAAGTTTACCAGAAAAAAAAATCGTTTGATATTTATTTAGCAGATTTTAGAGGTAACAGAGATGAAATTTCAAAATGTTTAGGTAAAGTATTTTTAATCTTGACATGAAATTCACTTTGCATCAGAGCAGTCAACACTTTGACTCCATATATTCATGGACATGTATTTAGTAAAAATTATTTTCATTAAAAATTCTGATTTTTTTTTTTGTTTATAAAAGACTTGTAATGTTCACTGAAAGCTTTCCAAATGTTGTGAAGATACACTTACTATATTAAAAGTTATAGTTTAGAAACTAATGTTTACTTTGGAGTTTCGAGGTTGGTGTTATCCACTGATCTTCTATGGAAAGAATTAAATAAGTTTTTCTAATGTCAGGAAAAGTGAGCTTTTTCTATGTTATTGAAAAACTTCAAGCAAGCAATTTTTAAGTACTTATGATTGTCATAGTTAGTTGCCTGTACAACCACCTAAATTTGATTATTAATTACAAACTAATCTTTTATGACTATGTGTTAATTACTAACTTGTTATATCCTACATTTGTGCTTCTAATCTACTACTATCTTCAACAAAATCTTGAGAAAGACCATTTCTGTGTTGGTAGTGACTGGGATTAGATCCTGGGTCTTCTTGATGAAAGCCTGATGGAAGGACCCCTGTTGAGTGGATAACAAAACAGACTTCCATCAAGAAGACCCAGGATTAGATCTTATCCACTGTTAACATAAAAATACTCCTTTTCAGGATTTCCATGAAGGTGGCAGCAGATTAGCAGCTGAAACTTAGGATGAAACTAGATAGTAATTATTATCTTAATATAACTAAATAGAAATTGCTACTAATTAATAATTAGTATATTATGTTGGTATATTATGTATGAAAGCCATGAATGTAATAAAAATAACTATAATTTGTATTGAGTCACTTGAGTGTTGTACTAATTATCAAGTTTGCTTACTGTTTAAATTATTGGCCATAATACATCTATGGTTGTGCTTTTTATGTAATATTGTAGAAATACTACAGTTGAATACTTTGATTTTCACAGTTAAAGATTGGTGAACCAAAAGCTGTGTGGTTAGCAGTAGGAGAAGATGGTGTAGCAGTGTTAGACTTCACATCCATGGTAAATGTTAGCCTCCACACTTTTTATATTAACAGAAGTTATATATATATAGTCTGAAGAACCATTCCTCTGTTATTTTACTGATCTAAGTAACTCCAATAGAGTAGCTTACAGATCTTTTTTATGTTTTTTTTTATTTAAATGAGGTTAAGAAGACTCAAAGTTGATTCAGTGAAATTGCTGCAGAAAGTAATTGGAAAACCAACCTAAGACATACATCAGTACTGTGATATAGTAACTTTATTTTAGCATTTGTTGCACGAAGTTTAGAATTCACACTATCTTACCTTGCATTTGTGTGTTTGACTATTGTTATATTTTGCTGTGTTTATTAAAGATTAGTATTCCCCTTTCAAGTCCAGTGTTATTATTTACTGACTACCATAAATTTACTTTGTTATCATATATAATCTGAGTCGCTGATCACTATCAATATTCATATAACGTTATCATACTCTTTGAAGTGTCACATTTGGTGGTATTGGGTTATTGGTAATTACACAGTGTTTTGTTATGTTGCATGAAAGGTTTTTTAACACAGTTCATTGATCATCACCTAGTGGTATTGCGTTAGATATGTGAAAAACATCACATTCCAAGTTCATTATTAGTTATAAACACCAGTAATGTTCAGGATCATGATGCATGAAATATGTTGTATTGCAATTTATATACTAAACAGTTCTAAAGTTGATATGATATTTTAACTTATTCAGAAAAAGCTACAGTAAAATTTTGTTCTAGTCTTTGATTGATTGTATCTCCAGTGATGTTGGACTATTACATTTTTTACCACTTGTTGATCAGCAGTAATTTCAGCAATAGTGGAGTTTCTATCAAAACATGATAATAATTAATTGCTATTTTTTTCTGCAGTTATTAAATTACATCAACTGCATGATATTTATTTTCCAATTTTTTAATTTTAAGTAACAGAAAAGCACAGTATTCAATTGATGATGCATTATTGCCTTTTAAATTTTAATAAAAATGCATGCATAGAGCTTGAAATGTTAATTTGTAATTTGCCAAGAAATCATTTTACTTATGGCATCATTCTCTCAAAAAAAAGCTTTTATGTGAACTCTCTGCTCTACTGACAGTTCTCTACACTTTTTGGGTCATGGCATGACAACAAAACTTAACAAATAGTGTTAAACACTGTTTTTTATCAAGGTTTATTTGTGGAGTGCTATTGAATTAATTTCTTCTAACATATACCAGCATCATAAAGTACCATTAGTAGTAGTATAGTAGTAGCATATACCAGTACCATTCTTTCTATATAGTTAAGACACTCCATGGGGTACTACTATGATAGTGATTTCAGACCCTAAATTTGATCAGTATGTTCATTCAAGCAGAACCCTTATGACATGCCCTTGGTACAAGGATATGAGAATTCTGAAGAATGATATATATTCTCACCCTGGCTCATTCAATTGTCAACAGGAATCAGTGAAGCATTACCATAGTGTTGAAATTTACATTCTGTAATGGCATGGAAGAATTAGCCCCATAAAGTGGAAAGAATGACAAAGTATTCTCTTGTCCTAACACTTTTGCACAGTACTGTATTTTACTTTATGACATTTCAGTTCAGGCAGTAGCATCACACTTACCTTGTGTTGTTTCACCTTAGTTAAGTCGAGCACTATTATCACTTGTTACTTCAAAGAAAAAGAAACTACAGTTTTATAACATGTTATCACATTCTATTATAGTAAGAATTTTAAATAGGGTAACATTATTTGTGCCTTTCAGGAAAATCATTTTCTGATACAATGAGTTACCTATTAACCAAACTTTGTACACTTGCAAAACATGATTGACATACATGTATTGTACTGAGAGGCGGATTTATCATTTTGCCACCCATAAGTACTAAACTTGCACCAGTCCAGAAGCAAACTCACGCAGTCCCGCCACAATTAATATGAGTAATAGTGACACATTGTTGACTTTGTTACCATATTCTCATATATGTTATAGGGTGTAATTGAAAAAATTAAAAATGTGTACAGACTTTTTTATGTTTGATATTTATTACTTTCATTATTATTATTTTGAAAAATTGCCGTCTTCAAAATTTGCCACTCTAGACCTGTACTTATAGGGAAGTTCAAAGTTGATTATGTAGGTTATTATCAAACCCCATTCCAAAACGTCCAGTGAAGAACCATGACCTTTCAATACAATAAAAATTTTTACCTCCTGTATTGAAAGTCTGAAGATATTTTCAGAAATATATTTAAGAAAATGAATAAAATATTTGGATAACTCGTGTTTAACATTATTCTCAAGAAGAAAATAAAAACATTAGGTTTTAACATATATTCTTTGTTTATTTGCATATTATTCTAGGAATATATTTGTAAGCAAATGTTTTATATAGCTTAAAACTTTTATTATTAACTAGTTATCCCCCAGGAATAAAAGTGAAGCATTTTAATAATAATGAATGAGAAAAATTAAATATCTCATTGTTACCTCATTTTAATATCACAAGTTTTAGATGTCAAGATTTATAAGGATAGTTTTCTAGTATTATGAAAAATTACACATGTTTTTCATTATATAAAAATTATACAATATTGACACCAACTTTCACATTAGTTTTTTTGTTATTGCTCCATTATTGCATTATAACAAATGTTTCATCATACCCAATTATATGTTGTCTACAAGCTGGTAGCATGTCAGAATATTGCTCACTTTGTGTTTCATCCTTTTCAGAAACTAAAGCTCCGGTATCCTTATTCAGTGGTGACAACATTTGGTGGATGTCGAGAAGATTTCATGCTTGTTACTAGTAACTTTGGTACTGACAGTTTCAGTGAAACTTCCACTACAGAAAGATTTCTATTCTCAATGCCTAAACCTAAGGTATGGTTTTCTTTCATGCTATATATAAAAACAAGAGGGAATCCTCAGTAGTCATGGCCCTTAAAATTCTTTTAGGCAGGATTAGAGGAAATTAATCTATGAGACCTTTTTTTTTCTTTTTATTAGCTATATTTTTGTGCACCAGCAGTACCAAGCATGGAAGGCATGTATACACGATTTGATTTGATTACTCATCAGGATCTCTATTAGCCTACCCTCAAGTTGAAATTATTTTAGGCAGGATTAAAGTAAATTAATCTATGAGACCATGGGTGTGGTCAAATATATAATCCAAAGGGTTTCACCTCCTGAGTCCAAAGCTATAATTAGATCTCAAATCGATCAAGAGATGACAGAGGTATGAGCTAAAAGTTTGTACTTGAAAAACTCAGAAACATTCCTGCGGGTAATAAAAAAATATGTTAGCAGTTTGCTGTTTTGCATGCTGATTAACAAAAATAGTTTTGTACCATAGTTCATCATTTTCTAAATGTTGTTGTTTTATATTGTAAAAATGAATTTTTTTTAAGAACTCTGTGCAATATGTAAAAGAAATTAATGTTGTTTTTAAAATCTACAAATGCATAAGCATCGGAACCAGGGTTTTTTACATATTTGAATTATACAGCAACTGTAAGTTATATTATTATATTAATTTTCTTGGGGAGCAGCCCCCCCCCCCCCCTAGATTGAGCTGTCTTTAGCAGCACACAAGCTGCTTTTAGCAGCTCCTCATACTTTCAATCTCTTATTGCATGTCTAGCAAAGCACCCCAGATTTGCAACTTTTTCCTACACCACTGATATGGTATGTAGAGAGAAGTAGATTGTTTTTTACTAAGAGCTCTATGTGTTTAAGGAACAAAGTGATAATGTATTTTACATAATGAATGTGGTACTTGGGGGAGGTAATGCTGTTTTGTAACATGTGGTATTTGGAAGGAAGATTGATGCATTTTATATGAGAAGTAGTTTGGTACTTGTAGTGAATTAGTGCAGTTTTTTAAGCAGTTAACTGGTATTTGAAGAGAAGTAATGCTGTTTGGTTGGTTGTTTTTTATTTTTACCCACTGGTAATAAGTTTGGACATTTTTAATAAAGCGTAAACTTCTAAAAAATAACTTGTAGCAAAAATAAAACAACTAAAATTTAATTATAATGAAAAATATATGATAAAATATAAAAGCTAATTTGGCTGTCTATAATAAAGTATGGTAACATTTTCTCACATTTTTAGTTTTCAGAAAGGTCTGATATTGATATTTTACTTAAATCTTTAGGATATATTTCTTATATTAGCTTACACCACCATCAGTTGGGAAGGTTAAAAACACACTCATTAAGCCCCTGTCTTTTTTCCTGTGTAACCACAAATGGATATTTCAAATGACATTTAAATTATAAAACAATAATACTAAATTTTACTCTATTAACCTGAGATTCTAAAAAGAAATAAATTTGAAAGGAACTAACTTACAGTATTGAGATTTATTTGGATCTGTTATGAACTCTTATGGTAGTAAATGTATATTTTCTTTAATTGTTTAACTTGCGTGTTAGTACCCCATGTTTTCAGCTATGACACTGGAAACCTGTTGAATTATTTCTAAAGGAAATTGACCGTTAAGTAACTGGGAAATCTGTCTGGCCCAATATTCTTCAAGGAGTCTGTTTATAGAACTGATGCCATTCTTCAAATATACCTAGAAACTAGCAATAGTGATTAATAGCATGTTAAATTATTCTTCAAGTGTATTGAGGTATGAGAAAAGTCAAATCATTGATTAGATAAAATTATTATGGAATTTGTTTATTAAGTTGTTGCTTCAGGCTGTTGAACTAAAAAGGAAAATCACCATCCTGGTCAAAGAAATGTGTACTTTAAGCAAAATATTAATTTTTATTTTCAGGGGAGAATTTATCCCTGAAAAGAGAAGGATCATCTTACTAAACATTTGTTATTCTTTCAGGATTTTGAAGTATGAGGTTAAAATATAGATTTTTGCCATATATATAATTTTATGGCAAAAGAGGTTGTAAAAGCATTTGACTTGTAGTTTCTACAGCTAATAATAAGTATATCTTGGTCTAAATAATTTATGAGACCAAAAAGAAGATCCAAAAACGGGGGAAAAAAGGATATAAATCTTATATTAGCCATTTAAAAAATAAGGTAAACAAGTTTCTAATTACAGTGTTAAGGCAATTTTGTTAATAGCACAGGTGGTGTAGGATAATATGTTGAGACTAATATTATATTAAAAGTCTATATAGAAAGAATCAGATACATACACACACATACACATAACCTTGTATTGTGTATATGTAATCATTTGAATAATATTCTTTATTTCACTGAATATTTCTCTTGAATGCTGAAGCAGCTTTTTACAGTTCAGAAAAGCATTCTTGAACTCTTACTTAATCAACTACAACTTTGAACTTCATGATTTAAATCACATTACAAACTTAACTTTTTTTGCTATTGATAATCTATAATAGACTTTGTTAGAGGTTAGGGAGGCTAACCAAATTTGTATATTAATTAATGTTTCTTGGATTGAATATATGTATTAATAAACAAATAAGCAATACTTCTCTTTTAGATTTTGGAGATAACTTTGTTAATGGCGGACTACATGAAGGTTATACCTCTTACTCCCAGTCCGGTCCCTCCACATGCTCTTACTGGGAAGATTCAAGCTGCCATTTCTGGCACAATTTCTCCCACTCCTCATGTAATCAGTTGGACCTGTTGAACATGTCATCTCTAATTAGACAACCTTTTACTTGATTGTAAGTCATTAATTAAGAGTGGATTCTGGTATGTAGGCAGTTTATTTCAGTGTGTTTATCCATCTGAATATTTAGGATTCTCAAGGTGAGTCATTAATTAAGAGTGGATTCTGGTATGTAGGCAGTTTATTTCAGTGTGTTTATCCACCTGAATATTTAGGATTCTCAAGGTGAGTCATTAATTAAGAGTGGATTTTGGTATGTAGGCAGTTTATTTCAGTGTGTTTATCCACTTGAATATTTAGGATTCTCAAGGTGAGTCATTAATTAATTTTGGATTTTGGTATGTAGCAGTTTACTTCAGTGTATTTATCCACTTCAGCATTTATGATTCTCTCAGACAAGTCATATATTTGTTTAGTGTTCCTAAATCTTATCTGTATAGTGTGTTGAAATATCTTCTAAATACTTTAAGTTTGCTTATATGGTTTCTAGTGTACTAAAAAGTGGATCAAAAACAGTCATCTTGTTAAACAGTAGTCAGTGTATGGTCAAGATGGTAATTTTTTCATGTTGTCTTGGGTCAAAAAAGGTAAAGAAGTCAAGAAGAAAAATCAATAAATAGATTATTTTGACAAATAACAAAGGAAGAAATTCATAATTACAAGAGTTTGGATGATTTATGGCATTAGCAAAGCTTTGCAAAAATTGCATTATTTCATTACTTTTACAGTTGCTAAACAGAAATTTGAAATTTTGAGCTTTACATGCTTATTATTACCACCTAGAGTGGTCTATGTTGATACATCGACTATTGCATGACATGTTTCTTCTCTTTAAGGCTTGGTCCAACAAGTAACTACTTTGATTTCCAACTTTCACTGTTACGTCTTTGCTCACACTCAATCCATGTAACAACTTTAATAATCTCCTATGAAGTAATCAATGAATACTGGAATTTCTGACCATTTTACCAACACTGTAACCCATGGGATTACAAGTTGAAGGTCAGTAAAGCTCATTTATGAATGAATTTATCATAAATTTCTTGGCATATATCTGGTTTATGGGGGGGGGGGGGTAACTATTAAAAACATCAGCAAATAAGCAAGGAAGCTGGATTGAGAGTAGTTGTTCAATTAATGGTGAACTGTAAATGTATTTTTTAAAACTTCTTTAAACAACTGCACATTTATGTGGCTCTTATTTCTTTGAGTCACATCTTTGTAAAAAGTGAATTATATCTACTGTCTGTAATGCCAATGGAACATAACATCATTATGGCTACAGTGCTGATAAGAATACATTTTTAATTTATATAAAATCAGTGTAGATTAGTAAACAAATTTACTACATTATATCAGCACAAGTGAAGTTATCACATTTTATATACATGTGACAGTAAAATAAACATAAAAAAGACTGTTATAAAAATGTACACATTAACAAACAAATAAGCTGACACAGGTTATGCTGTCTACTGCACGTCATTTGACATGAGATATCATCTATATGTTACTGAAGTGAATAGTCAAGTTGTCTACTGCAATGGTCATTTGAAATGAGATTCAATCTATATATTGCTGCACTGTTTACTACATAGGTCAGTTGACATAAGAGTGGAAGTTTGCCATCCATCCATAAATCTATTGAGAATCAATAAAGAAAACATCACATTTTAATACTGTCTTCATGTAAATAGCAAAAAATGGCCCTGATTTTGGAGTAGAGTAAAGGAGGGTATAGTTTTATTGCTCTGCAGTGTCTCCAGTTAGCTTCAATGAAATATACCTATTCTCGACATTACTTTATTAAATTTCCTGTTTTCTGTCTTTTCCTGTCTCTAAAGATGCACTTCTATAATCAGCTACAAGAACAATAGTTGCATAATTCTTGCTTTCTGAGCACAGAACATCACAATTACTGAGCTCACAGTTTTAACAACAGCACTCCTGTCTATAAGAAGTCGATAAAGCCTAAAAAAATTTAGTACATAAAAATATCCTGTTTTTATAATGTATTTTATTGTTTCTTAATTTTTTAATGATGTCAGTCAAGAAATATAGTGCAGTAAAAAATGGCTGCTGTTTGCTTGTATGTCAGTAAAAACAATATTTTAAAAATGGAAACCTTGCACTAGAGACTTTATCTGTAAGTTACTGCAGTATGTAGTAATTCAAGTAACAATGTCTATATTAAAACTGAGTTGACCTAAGAGACACTATTCATATATTATTCTAGTATGTAATGATTCAAGTGATATTTTATATTATATAGACCAGGTAGCATTTCCATACATAACATTGAGAGTATATGTGGTCATATCACATAATTTTTAAACATAGAGTTAGACTTCATATGCATCACAGAATGCATAATTCACTGCATATATCTCAAGTTAATTCAATTTAACCTGGATATACCACAAAATAAGCGTAAGACTTCATAGGAGTAACAAAGCCAGAGGAAAATGCTCTTTACAGATGATTTGAAATTCAACTTGTTTGGCAACAATCAACAGTAATTTGTTCAATGGCAGAGAGGAAAGTGATCTTAAGCATGCAGCAAATATGGTGAAACAATACCTGGGAGAAAAAAGAGGCTGATAGAACACTTGCAACCATGGCTGACCTACACAAAACAGTCCTGATATGAATATTATTAAGACCATATGGGCTTATTTGGGATTTTGAAGGTTAAATGGCATCTAACAACTTGTCTGAATAATGGGGACATAAAACAAGGTGTACTACTGTGTTTAAAACTAGTACAAAATACAATTGACTCTGCTTATAAGCAAGTTTTATTTGCTGGTAAAAAAAACTTGTTTATAAGCAGAGTTCCTTTTATGCAAGGAAGACTATGCATAATCTCAAGCCCATCCCCAACCTCCATGGTGTATAAAGCAGTGCTCTGATGCCAATGCTACTGGTTATAAGGTCACCTATCTATTTTAATAGTGCATGATACCTGTATAAATATAAAATGAAAGTTAAAAGTTAAGTAGAGAAACATAAAACAGTGGATTTAAATAAATTGATTTTATTGTAAAAGTATTAATTTACATAATTCTATTAATTTTAATTCCAGTTTTAAATAAGAAAGACTGTAATTTTGATGTAAAAACTCCCTTATAAATGGTACCACGAGTGTTAGTTTTTTATAAGCAGATCTTGCTTTTGGCTGAATATTTTATATAACTGAAGTATGAAAACTAGAAACACAGATAACTAATTCAGCACATAAAGAAATCTTGTTTTTATCTGGAATTCTTTTAAGCAGAGTAGTCTGAATTGGTGCATTTTGTATATATTATTCTTTTTTTTTGTATTTTGTGTAATATGTATTTAGTTTCAATTTTTCATTGTTTGTGACTTGTACTTGTGTAGCTTCTGTGGTTTTCCATAATTATTTCCAGTATATATAAACTGAGATATCTAGTGTGAAATTCAAAGCTAAAATCTGTTACTAATCACAAATTTTAACTATATAAACTGTTAAAATTTCATGAAAAAATAACTACATATATAAAACAAAATAAAAAATCATACCATTTGTCAATAAGTACAAAAGGTATAATTTTTAAAGGAAAATGTCTGTGGTAATAGCACCCAAAAGCATTGGGGATATTTTATCCACCAGACATAATAAAAATAAAAAAGGCAATTGTATAATGAGATAGCTGTCAAGGGAGTTCATTTAGGAATTAGGTGTTTGATGTTTTAACCCACAACACCCATGCACTGTCTGCAGCCAATCTTAGGTGTGTTAATCACCCTTATAAAATTTTAAGATTTTAGAAGTAACATCATAGAAGAAGTTAATTTGTTGTTAAGAGCCACCCTTAATTTCTATCCTTGTTGGCACTCAACCTTCAAGTTATTGGATTGGCTGGAAAGTCAAAAATGCTATAAATCAGAGAAAGAATTTTGATCATTCAATAAAAAAACAATGAACTAACAATTATTTTCATCATCACTGTTTCTAAATGGTAGTAAGTCACTTTTTTGAAAACAAAAGATGGAAGACCATTGTAAATCCAAATAACTTGCAGGTTTAGCTGCAATCTCATCTGTTGCATATTCAGTAGACTAAATGTGTTTTCTGAGATATTATTCAGACAAGCACTCAGGTGTGACTAATGGATGTTTGACAGAGAATAGTGTAGTCATATTAACATTATAAACTTCCTTCATGTCATGAGGACTCTCAGTTAAAGTGCATGAATGAATAGAGAAATTTTAATATCTAAATTTTAAAAAATTTCACAAAACTTGTAAACTTTTTCATCTTTGTTCTGGATACATGCATGTGACATTTCTTCATTTGCTCAATGAAATGTTAACTGTGTGGTTATTAGAGTAATGATATAGTTGCAAAGTTAATACTCCCCCAAGCACAACTGTTTTGTTGCATTTAAATTGATAAAAGTTTTTTTCATTTTATACATTATTTTAAACTTTAAATATTTCCACAAAAAAGTAAAGTTTACACACATGATTGCTTAAAGGTTGTTTGTAAATTACAACTGTTTTACTCACCAGTAATGGTGAAATGCCTTATTTTTACTAAATAAAAAGTCTAAAATGTTATTTTGATGAATTATCAGACTTTATGCAGGTTTCTAGTTATGTATTCTGAAATAGAAATATGCTTTTTCCTCTTTATTAAATAGCACTTTTATCTCAGTAGCACCATGGCATGCAAGTGAATGAGTTCAGGACACAAGATCTAAAAAAAAGTCCGACTAAAGTACAAGCATGACAAGGATGAATTGTACTTGAGCTATACCATGGAGTTTATTTATTTTGTGTGTAGAATAGTTTTTGCATCTTTGTGTATTGCAATATGTGCCATTGAGAAGTTTGTTTTTGAACTTGTAATTATGTTGTTTTGTAGCAGAACTTGTAAATAAACTATACATCTCTAAGAACCAATTTTTAACTTCCTTTACAAGTTCTCATTGAGCAACTATTGTGTAAGGAAGGGTTAATGATGTTTCCCATGTAATTTTATGATAATATTTGAGAGTGATGGGAAGACCACTTTCCAAGTTTTTTTATCTTATATTGGAAGAACATTAGTATTATTTTAAATACACAAACTGCTTTAAAAATGTAGTTGGAGGTTCTGTTTATAAAAGAATAGAATTTTAGCTCAACAAAGGTTTTGTGTTATAGAACCCACATTATATATCAAAACTTGTTGCCTGTTTTGCAAATTTTCAAAAAATATCTTAAACACTATGTTCACTTTAGATTAGCCCATATCTTCCATTTATGCTTTAACGAAAATTTAAATTTAAGCAAAAAATATTAACCTATGATGTGGAAATACCATATTACTTCATAAATCTCTTTTGTAGGTTATGAAGAGTACGATGTATGGCAACTAAACTTGGCATGTATACATTTATTTACATTGTTAGGTATACATCAGTCCATATGAACTTAGTTACATATTATGGCTTGGTGTATTTGGCTTCAAACAAGTAAGATCAAGCATCCTCAATTAATACAATAAATTCAAACCCAAATGAGTAAGTATAAAATAATGCAATTTTGTAGCTATGTTGCCAATTTTTGTGGAACATTCTGAGCATCCTCAAGTTCTTAGATAATATAAATTTATTAGTTGACAACAACATACACTTTTACAAAAGACATTGCTTTTTTGTTTGTTGTCTCAGTCAAGTTGAAATTTATGAAAGTGAAGTGACTATACAAACAAAAAATAATACCTAATATGTGTGTTATTTAAAGTGATGGAATGGGATGTAAAGTGTGGCAGGTAAATATATTTCTGATGTCGATGAATGGGGAAACGCAAACATTAAATAATTAAAAAGAGATGGAAGGATTTGATAATTATTATATAATGAAATTGTTAAAGAAACTTAAGCAATTTCACAGTAGTCTGTGAGATACAAAAATAATAAACTGTATAGCTAATTGGAAATATATTGAAAAATGAAAGAAAGTAAACTAGAAACGAAAATTCGTATGTACAGAATAAAAGTATTCAGTGTTGATATATATATATAAGAAAAAAAAATGTTTTTTAATTTACTGATTGAGAAGATATTGAAGGTAGAAAGCTCTAGAGCCATAAGGTGCTTTA
>NW_013667104.1:248521-262650 GCF_000517525.1 Limulus polyphemus
AAACTAGAAACGAAAATTCGTATGTACAGAATAAAAGTATCCAGTGTTGATATATATATAAGAAAAAAAATGTTTTTTAATTTACTGATTGGGAAGATATTGAAGGTAGAAAGCTCTAGAGCCATAAGGTGCTTTACTGATACAACCAGTGGCAGTTTAATATGTGGGCTGCATCCTCAGCCCCTCAGTAGGTTCATTCAGATCCAGGATACAACAGACTAAAAATAATTAGCATCATTCATAAGGACCAGACATACAAAACTAGGATGCAAACTACACAGTGAAATACATTTTGTTTTTTTATGTTGTTGAGTAAAATAGAAAAAACATCATCCAAGGTGTTACAATGCCCATGTTAAATTATTTCCTTTGAATATTAAGTGTAACATAACAGTTTTGTTATATTAAAATTTAGATATGTGCTTATACATGTTCATACATAACAACTTGGACATTTTTCTTTGGTTCATTATAGTAATTTCAAGCCAATCCTTTTAAAGTGAAAGTTCAAACGAAAGTCATTATTTTACAGATTATATGTTTATTTTGATGGTTGCTTTTAATATAACTTGTGTTAGAATTTTGAAAAGTTCTGTCACTTTGTGAATAACTATACTTTGCTATATAGAGAAATATTCAAGTCAAAAGATGTTAGAAAATTGAAAATATTTTTCCTAGCTTCATTCCTAATTTATTATTTCAACAGCTTGCAGACAGCTTCACACTCAGGTTATGATATCAAAGATCTTAAAAAACATACTCTGATTAATAAAAAACATGATATCACAATGTTAGATCCTACAGTCAGTTTCAGTGATGTGTTAATAGACACCAAATAGCCAGGTTGGTAGTGTCCTAGTGGTTAATTAGTTACCAGGACTGTGAATTTGAGGGTTCACTGTACATGTCCTGTTACCTCAAAAATGCACTCCCGCTTTGAAGCCATGGGTGCATTATAATAGTCATGGTCAAGTTCCAATATTTGGTCAGACAAGAGTAGCCCAATAGTTGATACTTTTAAATAGCTGCCTTACTTTTGATATATGAGTTCAAAGTGAGGGACTGCTATGCATAGATAACCCTTGTATAGCTTGTGCAAAAAATCTAAAACAAACAGACTGAACAGTCATAATGAGAGCAGTGGCCTTAAGAAATTTAAGCGGATACTCCAAAGATATTGCCATGTAGTTACAGGCTAATTCTAATTTATATAACAGAATATGTATAATCGCTGGAGAAAATTATCCAGGAAAAGTGTCAATGGTTAGTGAAGCTAAAACAATACTAAACTCGAGTAGTGTCATTGTTGGTTTTTCTGAACATCAATTTCTTGTATACAGAATTAAAATTGTGATAACTTAAAGTTTTGGTAATTTCTCAGCCCAGAGTCAAACCTCCCACATGCTAGGGAGAACTCTACTTGCAACTATCACACAAGACTCCATGATACACCCTAGAGTATGCAGCATGTTATGGGACTAGATTTATAATTAATATAAACAAATTTGACACGGCCCCCCTTCCCTCTCCCCTCAATCAATTAAACAGAGGTTGAGACTGGTCTTCTAAACACGAAGATCAGTGGTTAGAAATTCAAACTGAAGAGGAAAGAGCTGGAGTTTGTTGAATATATTGTTAACAGTAGTTCCACAGTTTTAGTTAAGAGTAAAACAGTTAGAGACAGTTCAACAGTTCAACAAATGAATTCTATACATTTTATCTGAATGCATCACACCAAAGGTGTTTTTTTTTCAAACTATTCAACAGTAGTTACATCCTCTCACAGCAACTTAGAGTGAATATTCGTTTCATTTGGGATGTCATCTTAACCTTACATTTCAGTCACTAGAATAGGCGCCAATAAAAGCTTCAGTAACGTCATATTGATGACCGGAATGACTACGTACATATGACCATTTTAGCATATGTAGGATCGTTTTATACTTATTCGGAGCACAATCATAGATGTTTCACTTGTAACTTCAGAATAAAAAGTTCATAATGGCAATACACCACATATGTATTGAAGACATGTTCATCAAACTTATCAACGTAGCTTTTATTCACTTATCTCAGCGTGAATGGTGTATGTACATCAAACTTATCAACATAGCTTGAATTCAATATCTATGGCCCCCCCAGTGGCACAGCGGTATGTCTGCGGACTTACAACGCTAGAAACCGGGTTTCGATACCCGTGGTGGGCAGAGCACAGATAGCCCATTGTGTAGCTTTGTGCTTAATTCCAAACAAACAAACAATCAATATCTATGAGGTTTGAGTCCGTTTTACTTCACCATAGGCGAAACTGCAGTCCACAGCAGAGGGTACGGCCAATCAAGGATTGTGTTATGCCTCTATGCTACAGACTCTCTTTTCAATTTCACCTCCGATGAAGAGAAAAGAAATATATAACATATGTGTACAATCATAGTTTGTATTAATTTATCTTAGTATAAATGGCGTTTGCACATTAAAACTTATCAACAAAGTTTTTATTCAATTATCTCAATATTAATGGTGTATGTTCATCAAACTTATCAACATAGTTTTTATTCAATTATCTCAGAATTAATGGTGTGTGTTCATCAAAACTTATCAACATAGTTTTTATTCAATTATCTCAGAATTAATGGTGTTTTAGGGATTCTTTCTAATGTCAACAGTTATTTAGTAAAAGTCAAAATCGAGCGGGTAACACGTAATATCTGAAAGAGAAATTTTAAGTTACAGATCCACTTGTTAACTTTGAAAGTAAGGACTATAAATACTTTTCAGCTTTCAGATGACTTTGAATACCAAGTGATCATCTCCAGTTGCACAAAAACTTAATACTCTCGGCATTACATCTACTGAAATCAGTTCTCCTAACTTTTGAAATATGAAGAATTTCAATATATGTACTAAAATGTACACAAAATATTTATTTGCAATTTGGAAAGTAAGGAGTGCAATGGTTTTTTAGCAGTTAGTCTACTGAAAAATCCATCATCGTAACGGTTGAGAGTTTTCTCTTACTTCCATCTGTAACAACTGGGGTTCGGGTGAGAACTGATGTTGCCATTGTGGCTGTGTGTTTGCATGAGTTTCTCATTCGGATGGTGTATCCTATTCCTCTGACTCTTTGTAAACAGCCATATAAAGTTTAAGATTGTTTTATGCTTCTCCTTCTTCTGGTAGGTAAGAGTAGTACTTGATGGTATTTGTTCATCTTCCTCCTCCTGTTCAAGCCAGGGCTACAGACACCTGTTGGTAACATCAAAGTCTAATTTATCAACATGTTCAACTCGCTTTCATTTACTACACAAATACTGAACCTGATATTTTAACCAACTGAGTTGGCATAGAGCATGATATGGTTCAGTCCAATGGATATTACTAACTTATGTGCTGCTGAAGAACCAACTCCAGTCTTCTAGTTCAAAGTTACGTTGTTGTTTTTCACATAATTATTGTACGTTACCGTCTGTACCTTGGCACTTTTCTCATCTGTTTATGTGTAAACTAGTACACGTCAACTAACGAGAATCGTAAACAAACAATGTATTCTTGCAGACATTTCAATAATTCAGCATTCAGGTCTTCTGTATGAAATATACTGGGAGTGAAATTTTATGTCCGAATGTTAACATGTTTGGAGAACAGCTGTTAGACGTCTGCTCTTATGTGTGGTATACTATCATTACATATGGTAAAAGTAATCACCCCAATTAGTTCGATATAAGCTCATAACATTACAAAAAAGTTTACAGTTTGGACAAACCACTCATCCAAATCATCAAACTGAGAATGATAAAGTAAAGCATGAGTCTTCAACACATTAGTGACTAGATCTGATACAGTGCTTGTTAGTTGAAATCAGGGGAATTGACCATTTTCACTGCCTGTCTTCTCCATTAATTCTGTTATCAATTATTCAGTGTATTCTGATAGTATTTGGGCCCCTGTGCAGGCACGGGTAAAGAAAACCTATGTCAGAAATGACCAAACTGTTCACAGCTGTAACAGACATTTCTTCTATTCCATGGAGCAAGATGCCTCTATATTCATATCATTGATACAACAGGTTTATGATGCCCTTACTGCTTAGTTGACTGCCATTAAGACTGAACTGAGCTACAGTATGGCATCTGTGGACAAAGCATCATCTGTTGCGAATTTGTGTAATACGGAATTGGCACATTCAGATGTTCTGCCATTGCAGCAACTACTACATGTTTCTTTCACTCCAGCAACTTGGTTGGAGTTACCACGTTATGCCTTGTTGCCACGGAAACAGCTTCAGTTAGAGACACAATATGTGTCTAACACTCAGGTTATGTCACACATACTTAATACAAACTTATCAATCAAGATCCCCTCAATCGGCGGATGCCATGTTGGGGTACACTTTACTGTGTAAATGCTGCAGCTTATTGGCATATGCATCTACGTTCTCGTAAGCACCACATTTATAAGCCTTGAATCACAACTGAATGCTGGCTGAGTTTTCTATTGGATTAAATTGGTGATGTAACTCTTTGACAATGGCTTCCCAGCTGCAGAGTTCATCAGACTCTATATTATCCACAGTATTTGTGTTATTTTTTCCTGGGTGCAGGAGTTCCATGCATCCGTCTGATGAAACTACTATAAAAAGTAGTCTAAGTCTTCCTTCACTTATAATTTGAATGATGGAGGTATAATATGGTTCATCTCGCCACTTTATTCTGCGAAAAAGTTTGTGACACAAGTATTAAATCAGGCATCGGATCCTCTGTTGCAGATGGAAGTTAAAATTCAGGTGAAAATTGAATCCCACTCTTACTCGTTCAAGTGACATATTGCCAAATAAACAGTACCTTCTCTAAAATACGAGTTTCAGGTTGGTGTAAAGAGGTAATGTTCTTACACTCGTAGTGAGATAGCTTCTGGGGTATGTCATAGGTGGGTGATGATAATATACTTTCTGTAATTGTGGTCACATATCTGAGAGATAGAGAGAGAGAGGCTTATTGGCGAACTTGGCCTGTCCAACATAGCTATTTCTAACCACTTCTGAAGGAGTTATCCAGCAAAGGACATTGCCTAAGTTGAGTAACAATATCCATAGGTCACTGCAGAGAACGTCCCAGTTGGTCTAACCAAATCCACAGTTAGTCATTCCTTTTTGTTAGCATTCCACCTGTGCCTTCGAGTTCAGCTGATCTGCTAGAAGTCGACCAATTTGATCAGCAGTAACTGGTGGACCAAGCTATGATTTAGTCGTCTTGGCATGTGGATAGAGCATACAGCTACGGGATACCTATCATAATGTATGGTGAACTAGAGATTGAACAGAAAACTTATCTGAGTTAACTGGATTTCTTATGCTCTTATTCTTAGCTCAGTTTGCTTTCGCTTTCCTCTTCTTCATTAACGTTCTTCCCAGAATGCAGAATTATATTTTAGATAATGTCTCATGAGGAGCGCGCGCGCGAGAAGATAATTTGTAATAATTGAAGATAAACATCAATTACCACTTGATTAATTATCATTCTTTTACCGATGTCACCAAAGTTTGTTTGAACAGGTAATCTCAAGGTTGAGCCTAATACACAAGTACTTGATCTCCACAAAAACTAGAGGTTCGTAGATTTAGTATACGGAAAGCAGGGATATCAATTGGTTACGGATGAAATTAATGTGAAAATATAAGAAAATGTTTTGTTTAATGGAAGTTAATTGACAAATGGTGACTGATCGTCGTTGTAGTAGGGCTTTTACATCAAAAATAAAATGTAATTGAATTAAAAGAGGCTACAGTGCACACGTTCAGTAGGTAGAAAACACGGTGAAGCTTGCTCAACAAATCTCGTCTCTCTCAGACTGGGACACAAACTAATTTTCTCCAAGTGTGAAAGTGCCAAAACTACATTCACTATGCACATTATTTTTGTAGCTGACCAATCAAAACATTGATACCAGAATGTGAAATTATCTCTGTTCCATGTGACAATTGCAAGGTATCAATCATACATAAGGTAGAATACAGGACAAAATAGAACAATATCATGAAACAGTAGATAACTTCCATGATCAAATCCTATATGTAGTATTTTCGTAAAACAAAAAGTCTAAATATTGCAAATCATTATGAACCGCTTGTATTGTCGTGTTTATGCTAACTTTGAAATATCTAAGTTTTTTTATTAATTTTATTTACTCTGTCTGAATAAGAACATTGAACTGTCTCTATTGCTAATATATTTTCTATTTTATTTCACTAACTTTTTGATTAGTAGTTGACGTGTTCGCAGCTGAAATTTAATCAAAATTTAAAATATCTATTATAAGAAGCGTGGAAGTCCAACAGTCTGGTGGTGTCAGTGTGTTATCTGATGCTGATTTACAAGGTGTCTACAAGTGGCTACATATGTTAAAATGTAAAAAAGTTTTAAGCCAAGAAAGATAAAAATGTGTTGTAAATTACACGTTCATATAAATACCCGTTTTATTTCATCTCACTAGTTTTGGCGTAAATCAAGATTCAATATTTTGTCATCAGAGAATACCAAGATATGAATTTTTCATCAAGGCCAGGTGGTTAGTGCATTTGAATCGCAATCTGAGGGTCGCGAGTTCGAATCCCCGTACCACAAAACATGCTCGCCCTTTCAGCCGTGGGGGCATTATAATGTGACGGTCAGTCCCACAATTCATTGGAAAAAGAGTAGCCCAAGAGTTGGCGGTGGGTGATGATGACTAGCTGCTTCTCTAGTTTTTCACTGCTAAATTAGGGACGCCTACCGCAGATATCCCTCATGTAGCTTTGCGCTAAATTCAAAACAAACAAACAAAAAGTACAGACCAGTCTGTGATAACCGGAATTCAAGGGCGTTTTTCTCTAGAAACCCTAGTTCTCACAAGTCTACTGCACATGAACATCATTAAACAAGGCAATTAAGCAATGACATAAGCAGTTCCATTAGGCAGGATCTGTGCGTTCTGAGAGGAATACTAAGATACAGAACAGGTGAGAACATAATTACCGTACTGACTGAGCACTTTCAACGTAGTCCCTGAGGTGTATTTTTTATTTTTTTTTGCTGAGCCTTATATATCAAAGTCCTACAAAATTCAAATGAACAACAACTTCTTAAAAAGATCATGACAAAGATTGTGTTTCTTGACTTAATGGACCGTGACAATAAGTTCGTCAATAACATTCTCATGTCTAATGATGCAGCATTATATGTATTGAACAGTCAACAGACAGATGAGAACACACATACACACACTACTCACGAGTACATGCTACAGATTTAATGCATTCTTTCAAGAAACAAGAGGGAATCCTCAGTAGCCGCGGCACTTGAAATTATTTTAGGTAGGATTAGAGTAAATTAATCTACGAGCCTTTTCCTTCTTCTTCTTTTTATTAACTATATTTTTGTGCGCCAGCAATACTAAGGGTGGAGCGCGCGTATACTCGACTCGATGTTAATACTCATCAGAATCTCTACCAGCCTGACCTCAAATTAAAATTATTTTAGGCAGGATTAAAGTAAATTAATCTATAAGACCTGTGGCGTGGTCAAATACACCAATCGAAAGTGTTTAACCTCCTGATTCCAAAACTTTAATTAGATATCAAATCAGTTAGGAGATGACGGAGCTATGAGCTACAAGTTTGTACTTGAACAGCTCAAAGCCATTCTATGAACCGCTATGCCGCGGTTAAAAATAACCTCTGGATTTGCATATTTGTAAACGCAGTAGGAGATTGGTAGTTTTGTTAGTACATGTTTCTTCAAGGAGTGTTAAAATTCACTGGATTCTATCAGCCTGCCGGATAGGTCTTGTGGAACTTCTGTTCAGTGCGTCACTGCGCGCTACTGGATTTTATGAAGTTTCTCAAATTGTGGTAAACCACTGTTTGTTTGTTTTGAATTTCGCGCAAAGCTACACGAGGGCTATCTGCGCTAGCAGTCCCTAATTGAGCAGTGTAAGACTAGAGAGAATGCAGCTAGTCATCACCACCCACCGCCAACTCTTGGGCTATTCTTTTACCAACGAAAAGTGGGATTGACTGTCACATTATAACGCCCCCAAGGGCGAGCATGTTTGGTGTGACGGGGATTCGAACCCGCGACCCTCTGATTACGAGTCGAGTGTCCTAACCACCTGGCCGTGCCGGGCCGGTAAACCACTGAAAGCCACGAGGTAACATTTCAGAAGATAAGATACGAAGAAAATATTTTTTGAGAATTTGTAATCTAAAATACACAATCTAGAAAGAATGAAAAATAAAATAAAAATGCGCGTTCTTACAGTGTGTCCTCCAGTAAGTCGGCGGTAACTTTACAGATTTACAACACTAAACTCCAAGGTTCGATTATCCGTTGTAGACAGAACACAGATAGACCATTGTGTGGCTTTGTGCTAAAACAAATTAAATAAATCGTATACCGTAGGACAAGCAAAAGCGCCAACATTTCATAATTATCACTTATTTTTTGCATTGGAAAACAAATGGGGCACTTAGTTTGCATAACTTGATCCCTCGCTATAGATTTACATTATATGAATAATATTATTTTCGAAAACTAACATTAAATATAAGAGATCTTACAATTTCTTCTTCATCAGGATTCGGTCCATGTTTTGGACCAGGGAAGGTCAGGTTCAGCGTACACCTCCTCCTCCCTCTCTGGAATTGTTATTTTGTTTGCACTGTTACTGAATCCTAGCTAATAACCCTTGTTACTTTGTTGTTGCATTACTCGCAGCATGGTAAATTTGGTCCATTGTCCGCATTTTAAATTAACATACCCTTTTCGGGCCACGTCCAATAAATGGGGTAATATTAACTTCTATATGTTCACTAGCTTCACTTATGTATGATCGCATTATTAGTACGTGTTCACAATACAGTTCCACTTAGCATTCATACACACACACACACAGCTAATCATCACCAGTCACGGCCAACTCTTGGGCTACTCAATAACCAACGAATAGTGGGATTGATCGTCATTTTATAACGCCCCTAAAGCTGAAAGAGCGAGTATGTTCAGTGACGGGGATTCGAACCCGCGACTCGCAAATAGAGAGCCGAGCAATCTAACCATAATGCTAGGCCTATTTAGTAATAGGAACTGCAATAAATATTTGCTTCAGTCTTATATCTTGGAGGGGGGCATTACTCTTTGATAGTTTAATAGGAAACAGGTTTTGACATTAAACATTTATTATACTATAACCTATAACAGTGCTTTATGATGTAGAGTTTAGTGTGATGTAATGTAAAACGTTATTATATGATAATCCTTAACAAAACTCTGAAAGTTAGAGCTTAGCGGACTTATCTGATGCTTGCGTGGAAATCAGTTTATCTGAGAAAACCACACAGTCACGTATTTGTTTAATTTCATCTCGTATCTATAGCACAAACTCAACAAAAGTGTACAGCACTGATATTACTAACTAACTAATTCACTGTCTGACTGGCTGGTTCACTAGCTAACTCGCAGGTCATTTAGTTCATTGTCTGATTTACTCGTTAACTCAATAACTAACTGATTTAACTAACTTATCCTGTCAAATGTGGGCACATCTAGGCGTCACAAGTCATTAATACGTCATGCCAAACCTCCTTCTAGCAAACAAAACAAAACATTTAGATTAAAATACTAAAACATAGCCCACAACAACACTTTTTATGGACTTTTTTGTTTAATTTTGAGAAGCTCACAAAACCTCATAGCAGCAGAAGTTCATAAACGGTACGTATCGAACAAACTGCTCAAACCTAAGTTAGAATAAGAAAAGGCCAGAATATAGTATGCTAACCAACTGACCACAAAAGAGTGAAACTCCACACGCAATGAACATAAAAAAAGAGTTGTTTCAAATTGAAGCTACCCCTCTCGCCATTCTCTCTGTAATAATCAATCGAATTACATACAACGTGTCTTAGTTGTTTTATTATAAATAACCGACTATTCAGAGTACATCATCTTATCCCAATTATTATAAACATAAATACCAACTGTTCAAAACTGTCTTCTTCCAACTACTATAAACCTAAAGAACTGAGTGTTCAAAACAAAATAATTTTCCAACTTGTTTTAGATGTCCCTAATTTAGCAGTGATAGACTCCAGTCAACATCACCCACCGCCGACTCTTGGGCTACTCTTTTACCAACGAATAGTGGGATTGACCTTCACATTATAACGCTAAAAGGGCGAGCATGTTCGGTGATGGGGATTCAGACCCTCGGATTAACCACCAAGCCATGCCAGACCCAACATTTTATTGATACTAATATTTTGAGAAAATGAATATAATCTTTCATACAGGTTGATACTTCCATGTTTTACTGCATGATTTTAAAAATATTAGGAGCGGACACTCATGAAGGAAAATGAACTAATTAAAACAATTTCTATAGAAAAACATCAAATTAAATATTTTTTCAGTGCGTTGTTGTTGTGATAATATGTACACACTAACTAAAACTGAACGTTCTAACTACTAAAGAACGGAATCAACTTTATGTCTCACTTCTAACTACACGGTGCTTCCAAAAGGTCATTGCACGTAAGCCTAAAGTTTCTGTACTTGTACACCATGCCGATCTAATAGTTTGAAGCAGGTTAAGTTTGTCCCATTACGAGGACGTTAACTTGGTCACTAGCCTATAGCTAAGTTGTATTCCAACATGCTGGAAACGTGCTTCCTTTCGTAATTTTGCATAAATATAAAATAAAGAAAACACGTTTACGTTCTCATCAACTCAGCACAGTCACGTCATGTATAGTTAAGTATGCATGTATATGGAGATAAATGTAGATGTATAGTTACATACATACTTACACACTCGTACACATATACCCACATTTACATCCCCTCTGTATATATATATATATATGCAATCTAATACAGCTATATAGTATTTAAATTGATAGTGTTTTGGGAGAATGAAGAGACGCTTAACTTCAAACATATTACATATGAGCGACCAAGAAAATGTTGAAATCGATTGACAGTAGAAAGATACTATTAATGTAATTTCCTTATTTTTCCTCATAGTTATGTGGTTTCTAGTTTTCCTGATCAGCACACTTTTTCGTTATATTTAGATTGAATAATCTAGTCAAAATTTATCTAGAAAAACAGTGTTAATTCTAGAATAGAGGATGTTAAATTAAAACACAGGGGTTGAAACATTTATTGCATCACAAAATGTTTTCACACTTTTCTTTGGAGTCATCGTCTGTTTTGAAGCCCTGATGGACGTAGGTGCAAATGTGTTTTATGGATGATGCAATACAGTCTAATTATTACATCGGCAGCTTTACAGGCTGTCTGGGTATTGGTTCAGCCATTTTGCGATTATAAATAAAGGTTCTTACTGAGAGTCAGTTTAGAAGCCTATCTGTTACAATGTGCATGTGATGCCACCACAGCCAACAGTTGCGAGTTAACTTCACGAAGCATGGCAGGAAACTTTAGGGGTTACTGTCACCTTGTACACCATCCAATTTTAATCCGGTCTCACAGCAAGACAGTCAAAAAAGAAACCCTTCCTCACAATAAGATGAGCTAATTTGGGCTAAAGAACATGATGACTGGAAAGAAGCAATTTGAAATAAAGTAATCTTCTTACACGAATTAATATTGAACCTACACGGGTCTGATGGGAAGCATTTTGTATGACGTTAATGTGGAGAAGAGTTTCATCCAGCGTGTTTGAATGCAACTGTGAAGAATCCGCAGGTTCAGGTGATATGGAGATACATATTTGGCAAGGGTGTGGGACGCCTTACGTTTCTGAAAGGTACTGTGAATGCCGACAAATACATAGAGATCCACGAGTCCTGGTTAAAGCCAAAAATTCGGAATCACTTCAGCGCAGCTGACCAGTGTACATCCCAGGATGACTCTGTTCCATGCCGCATGGCTAAAAAAGGTTGATAATATTCATACACTCTATGCAATAGACCTGAAATAAAGACGAAATTTTAGTCTACGCATATTGATAAGACATCTTAGGTTTAATTCATTGCTTTAGGTGAAGGACTGTCTTCGAAGTGAGATGATCAAGACAACATGTTGGCCACTCAACACCCAGACCTAAACTATATCGGCAATCGCTGGAAGGTAATGGGTAACAAAATACAAAAGAAGAAACAGAGAAGCGCCTTGGAACTGCAGGAAGCCATAATCCGTGTTTGGCGTCATGAACTCGCCCCTGCTTACATTCAGTCTCTCTCTATGTCACGGCAATATCAAGCAGTTATCAAACCCAGAGGGAAACAACCAAATATTAAAACAATTACTAGTGGCGTTATTTTTCAATCTAAGTTTTATTACTCAGAGAACATTTCGTATTTGCCAAGTATTTGTTGATTATCTGCTGTAATATGTTTTTCATGGTTTGTTTGTTAATAAAGATGCATATATGTGTTTGGATGACTGAAACATGAATCAGCTTACACCATACAATGTCCATAACCAGTTCTAACACGTTCACAATGTATGATCTCGTAAAACTTTACAGGAACCAAGAAAAATGTGACAAACATTGGGAAGTACAATAATGTTTCCACCACTGTATATTATTTCTAGGATATGCCAGAAATCTCAATAGAGTTCTAGTGAATCAATAGTCAACAACAAGTTAAAGAGTTACTTGTAATAACATTTCAAATATTGTTATAGGTTTAACAAGTGTAAAGCACAGAAATTGTTTAGACATATAGTTCAAGTCCAAGTAAAACTGTATGATATTGTTCATTTCCGTAGGACAGCTGTAAGATTTTGGACATACAACACTACAATGTGGAGTTCGATTCCCCGCGGTGGAAACAGCGGATAGTCCTCTGTTGCTTTGCTTTAAAACAAACAGTAAACAAATTACGTAGCGCCGAAAAGATCGCAATCATGTTATGTAAATAACCTGTTTTCTTATTGGATAAAGTGAAACTCAAGCAAGTTGTGGATTTTGTTTGGTTTGTTTTTAAGAGTAAAGTTGTCCAACGAGCTATATACTGTGTGCGCACTACAGAGATCGAATCCTGAATTCTAGCATTAATAAGCCTTAAAGCTTACCGCTGAGCCACTGACAGTGTTTGACTTGTGAAACGTAAAGTGAATTATTCAATTATTTCTATGTCACCAATAAATATCAAAGAAGAAGTCAGGACGTTTTTTACAGAGTAGTTGAGCCTTCATTTTGGGTGCCTAGGCTCATGCCTAGTATAGCTCTGTGCATCCATTCACGTAGTTGGGCCCCTATCAATTACAATCATAAAACGGAAAGTAACATTTCGGGTAAGCATTCATACAAATGTGTACACACCCATGGATAACAACATCCTACAGTTGACCTCCCCAGTGTCTCTTTAGTATACACAGAGATTTATGTTTTGGGCCTCTTGAGCATAATACGCGTCCAGCGAAATGTCAAAAAGAGAACGCCCTGGAATCAGTTAAAACCCCTGTACAGAACAACAAAGTTTCAAGAGTAGCACTTAAAAAATGTGCAGTAAAGTTAGAACACTCTGGATGTCCCCGAATAACGAATAAAAATCAGAATAATGTGATAGGAAAATCAAAAAACATTTAATCAGAAATACACAGATTTATTGGAAGGACACACCACGAACGTAAAAAAAAGAACTAAAAAATTGTGACGAACGGTTGACAGTGGCAAAGAAAAAATTCTCAAACGTTAAGATGGAGTCCATGCAAGTAGTAGAAGGATGTGAGAGTTATAGTGGAATCTGAGGTTACTGTTACGTCTCCGTTTGTTAATTAACTTTCCGTAGCTTTGTTCCGACGAAACTTTAGCGACACAAGTTCTTTACTTAATAAAACTGGTTTATTCTTTCCGAATATAACTTTACCGATACACTCAACTTCAACAATCACGCTAAACAAACGCTATAACAACGAACGTGCTCAATAATACTTCTGACTGCAGACCAATTACTCACTGTCTACACACACATTACCGCGTCACGTTGTCCCCCTCTTATATATACTCGACTACCCTATCTAGTAAATACTAGAGCATTCATGAAGGAACAAGATAGTTCTAGAAACTAGAGGGCGCCACACCAGTCACGTGACCTCGATGACGCAACATTACTATCACTC
>NW_013667104.1:263650-276067 GCF_000517525.1 Limulus polyphemus
AGAAAAGTTTTAATGTTGGTTCCTGGATAAGTTACGATTTTAGTTTTTACCTCTAATTTGTACAGTAATCTGATTATTTTTTTAATAAAACATCAGGAGCGCCATTATGTTCTTATTAAGTTAATTACATGTTAAACCAGAGGGAGTTAGTATCATAAGCCCAATTGTTTGATTGGACATATTTGCAATTTTTAATATACTTGTCCTTAAATGTTGTACGTGATCAAGGTTGTTCTAAGTATAGAGATGTAAAAAAAAAGAAAATTACAACATTAAAACAACATAAATACGCAAACTGCAAACCCGAAAGAACAAACTATACCCACACCAGAACACACACAATTAAAACACCGCTGCTACCTACAACTATTACACTTACACAAACAAAAGTGCCTATTATTCAACAAACATGTACACATTCTGAAGTTGCTAGACAAAACACAACTAGTGAACAAACAAACAGTCCACAAAATGAAAGAAACCATAATTCAAACATAAATGGAGTACTAAACAATAATGAAGAAACTACACAACTGACCACAACTATCACAAACATGGTAGCTGACTTTATGCAAAAAATATATAGACCAAACACAGAGATGTATTAAACATCATAATCACACTTAGTAAAAAAAACAATTAATACCATACGTTATAACCAAAACCGTGAATTACATATTGCCGAAATGGAGAGATTCATAGTTCTCTATATTAACATACAAGGCGGCCCTATTTCCAAGCGGCACGAGATAGAAGACATCACTGCAAACCAAACTTTAGCTCCTATGATCTTCATTACCGAATCTATGATTTATAAACAGTAAAAAATCAACATGGCAGGTTATCACATAGTCCGGAAAGATAGACCTAATAAAGAATCACCTGAATGAGGCAGTATGTTATTACATACAAAAGGACACTCTTTTTATACAACACATTTTAACTCTACAAATGAAAATATAATATGTGATGTCCTACAGCGTAATAATCAAACAACAACAATAACAGAATTTAGAGCTCTCCAAGCGCATTGCTTGATATACAGTTACTAAATATAATATGTGAAGTCCTATAGCGTGATATTCAAACAACAAAAATAACAGGAATTTAGAGCTCTCCAAGCGCATTGCTTGATATACAGTTACTAAATATAATATGTGACGTCCTACAGGGTAATAATCAAACAACAACAATAACAGGAATTTAGAGTTCTCCAAGCACATCGCTTGATATACAGTTACTAAATAATAATAAAGTACACAACAGCAGATACATAATTATTGGAGATCTCAAGAGCAAAAACATCAGTTTTGGCTGTAAAGTAACAATTACAAATGAACGACGTCCTCTGGATTTTATGGAAGCTACAGACGTTTTGACTAAATGATACAACACCAGCACGTACCAGTAATTGTCATCATATTCGTGACAAACTGGATTTCTGTGTCTACATCTCTACATCTGTTCTACCATCTTTTATATTATTCAATGTGGATAAAGACGCAGATAGCGACCATTTACCGACTTGGGATGTCTTTTATCTCGCACCAAACACAAAAAAAACAACAAAATTCTCAGAAAAAGTCTGGTATAAAAAACTTGCTAGCTAAAGTATCAAGAAGAATTAAATGTACTTCTTCAAAAAAACTTCTCCAAGAAACACAAACCAAACAAGAAATTGACTGCTACTGAATAATACATTCCAAAAACTGCAACAATTACACAACATGGAAACCACACAGGCTACTAATAGACAAAATACAATAACGCAGAAAACTAAGACGAGAATACACGATAATAAGAGATCACCAAACAAACACTAAGACGAGAATACATGATAATAAGAGATCACCAAACAAAAACTAAGACAAGAATACATGATAATAAGATATCACCAAACAAAAACTAAGACGAGAATACATGATAATAAGAGATCACCAAACAAAAACTAAGACGAGAATACATGATAATAAGATATGACCAAAGAAAAACTAAGACGAGAATACATGATAATAAGAGATCACCAAACAAAAACTAAGACGAGAATACATGATAATAAGAGATCACCAAACAAAAACTAAGACGAGATACATGATAATAAGATATCACCAAAACAAAAACTAAGACGAGAATACATGATAACAAGAGATGATCACCAAACAAAAACTAAGACGAGAATACACGATAATAAGATATCACCAAACAAAAACTAAGACGAGAATACATGATAACAAGAGATGATCACCAAACAAAAACTAAGACGAGAATACATGATAACAAGTTATCTGACAGACTCCTTGAAAACTCGCTTAAATGCTATAAGAAAAAATATAAATGAAAACGACATGATGAGCAACTTAGAGATGTATATTGTATATGATGGACAAAATCAAAAGTACCTCTCGTCATTAAATGAAATAAATAATATTATTAAAATGGCTACTTAGTACTAGGCATTACAGCATTTTTCTGATACATATACAATTGTATTTTTAAAAGGGTTTATTTTATGTATATTACCTTATTACTGCAATGAACTGCAGTGTGAAGACAGGATTTTGTGTAAACCTAAATCAGCGATATGTGTAATTATGTAAAATTGGTATCGACCCATAACACGGAAAAGGCCTTAATAGGACAATGCGAAAGGACAGGCGTTAAGAAAATAAATCTAACATTGTATAAGAGTAGGAAGTATCACCGGAAATATTCTATGTGGATTAAATAAAACCTCAGCAACGTGGAAACAACATCATTAGCGCGGAGCCAATGAAAACATCTTGCAGTGTAAACTTGGTCAAACTACAATACCAAGAAGTAGTAATTTTAACTATAAAAAAAGTACCAAAAATCAGCTTAGAAGGAAATCATATTATATATGAAATCTGAAACATCTGCTGCAGCAGTAAAGATAACATAAAAGAACAAAAATTCACTGTCAAGAGGAAGGAAAAGGTCGAAGGTTTACCTGACCCTGCCAGGTTCAACAAAATTGGACATAAAAATCCGATACAGCGGATGACTGTACGTGGTCATGCCTCACGGTTATACAGTTATATAATGTTATATAATATACAAGATACTAATTCTAATATTTATAATAAATATAAAGCAATGACAACAATATTTTATAATACATATAAGGCAATGACAAAGATTTTTCTGTTAACCACGGAGCAAATATTTATGCAAAAACAAGTTGTAAGAGCACGTTGATGCAAATTACAAAATAAAAGGTTTATACCAAACAATTAAAATCGTCTGTCGTCATAGTGATATATTTGCAAACATATGTTTTCAATGAAACATTCAGTTTTTGTATATTTTTTATATTATTTCCTCTTAGTTGGGGAGGAAGGGGGCTTAATTGGTTCCTGGGGGGAGGTAGAGTAAGTGAAACCATTTGCCACCCATTAATCTGGCCTTATCTGCAACTTTCAGTCAGTTTGAATGACTCATCAGAGAGAGGTGTCACTTCACAAAGTTATCCTTCTCAGAAGTGCTTGAGGGTTCATTTCATCAATGCCACAAAACAATGGGAGTCCATTACTTGTAACAATCACGTCAGATGCTTTGTGCTCTTATCTTATCTTTTGGGTCTGTGAGTGTGCAAGTAGCTGCTGAGACTGATTCTTGATGCACACAGGAGTGAACAGTGGGAGCAATAAAAGTTTGCCGTTGTAGCACTTGTCACAGCTCTGTCGTGTTGATAATCTCTCACAGCATCCAGGCAGTTTTGTCTGTGTTTCTCGAAGAGCTTGCAGGCAGTTGTAGTCAAAGCACACCAGTGGGATCTGTCTTTGGATGCTTGCTTTAGAGTGCGAGGTGCAATCTTACACCACTGAAGGTTTTGCTTGGTACAGTCTATGAACTTTTTCTTGGAATGATCATGGCTCCACTTTTCTTTCTCAGTTTTCCATGAAACACAAGTCTGGGGAGACTATGATCAGGCATTCTGATAACATGACCAGTTAATCTAAGCTGAGCTTTCTAGAACATTGCCTCAATGCTGATGCTGTTGGCTCTGTCATAACCTTCATTGTTTGTGACTCTGTCTTGCCAGTGGATGCCCATGATTTATTGGATGAAGTACAGGTGAAAATGCTCCAGTTGTTTGAGGTGTCTTCGATATGTGGTCTATGTTTTACAGCCATACAGGAGAGAGAATAAAACCACAGTTTTGCACACCTTGAGCTTGGTAGACAAAACGATACTATGATTGTTCAGCACACTAACATGAAGTCTGCCTAAGGACTGACTGGCATTATGAATTATAAATGTTATTTCTTTGTCTAGTAAACCATCATTAAAGAAAGTCCTTCCAAGGTATTCGAACTCTTGAACTATTTTCAATTGGGTTTCGTCAATCTTAATGGGAAGGTTGGATCATTGGATATTGTAAAGAGCTGAAGTAGGATTTCAGTTTTATTGATACTAATAGTCAGATTAAAGAGCTGAGAAACCTCTAAAAAATCTATCCACACTGTATTGAGGATCATCCTGATTGCGAGCCATGAGAGTACAGTCATCAGTAAAGAGTACTTATTGAATTAATTTTTCTACTGTTTTAGTCTTAGTTTCAAGCTATCTCAAATTAAAGAGTGGGCCATCCAAGTAATACCTTATGTAGATACCATGATCAAAATATTTCATGGCAAGAGACAGCATACAAGTGAAAAAGGATTGAAGAGTAGTACTGATGCAAACGTGTATCATTGTTTCACTCCATTGGAGTTTCCAAAAGTACTGATAAGTCGTCATTTAAGGAGATGTGGGCAGTCTTATGTGCATAGAAGAGTTGAATGATGTGGTAAAACTTTCCTGGGCAGCCTAGAAATGGGGTTAATGAAGCAATTGAAGATGACATGGGCTAGTTTATCTAAATATAACTTTCTCTATTATTCTACTATTGAAGGAAGGTCAATGTCTTTGTGCAACGATTTTGAAGGCAGTCGATCAGGAGTTGAGTGGTCAACTGTGGACATGATCTGTTCAGCAAGCTGTCGAACTGTTTCACCCACATTTGAATAATGCCTGCCTTGTTCTTGATTTGTGTTCTACATCTGCAGATAGTACAGAAACTCTCCCTGATTTGGAAAATCTATAGATTGTCCTTAAAGGATCAAAGAACATCTTAGTGTTGCTGATATGTGCAAAATGTTAGACTTCCCCAGTTTTTCTCTTCACCACTAATCTTGGACTTGGACCTTGCTGTACAGGTGCATGAAATGAACTTTTTGGCAGTTGACATCAGATTATCTTGCCATTCAACAAAAGCTCCATTCTTCTCCTGCAGAATCTTCATGATATCTTAATTGTTCTCATTGAGCCAGTCTTGGTATACTCTTTTCTTGGGACAAAGCACTGTTCTGGCAGTCTGTGCGACAAGTTCTTTGCACAGCTTTCACTATTTGTTTGGGGTATCAGTCAGTAGCATGATGGAACCTAGCCTTTCATCTAGTACCTGTTGGAACTGATTCTGGTAGCCAATGTGATTGAGTTTGACAGTGTTGAAGGATGGTCTGATCAGTTTGGGACACCTTTACTGGACAGGAATAATGTGCAGGTTGAATGTTGCTCTGCTGTCATCTATCCAGTAATTGATACCATGCAAGGCTCTGGTAATCTTCATGTTCTCTCTGGTGGAGGATGCAAAAAAATCAGTCAGATGCCAGTATTTGGATCTAGGATGCATTCAAGTTGTTTTTTACTTGTCTGACTCTTTAAAGATGATGTTTGTGATAAATAGATTGTACACTATGCATTTACTCAAAAGGAGTAGTCCATTAGTGTTTATTTTTCTTATACTGTGTTACCCATCACATTCCTCCAGATGCTTTTGTCTATGCTAATTCTGGTATTGCATTCACCTAGTAAGATGAGCTTTTCATTTACTGGAGTGGACTTGATGATGATATCTAAGTCAGAGTAGAACAGTTTTGTCTTCAACTGATTTTGTTAAGATGAGTGCATATGCACTGATGGTAATTACATGGCGTGAGAGGGTTTCACAAGGAATTGTAGTTTCATAAGACGTTCATTTATGCCTTTTGGAAGATCTGACAGTTACTTTGGAAGAGATGGATTCTGTCTTCATGTGCTGCTTTTCCTTTCCAAAAGAATATGTAGCTACTCCTGGGTTCGTTGACAGAGCCTTTTTCAATCAGTCTGGTCTCACTTAGTGCCACATTATCAATATTGTAATGGGGGCTCTCTGAAAATTGGAGTTGTCCTTCTTTTGTGTCTTAGTGAATTTTCTCTGTCCATGGGTATTTGGGCATTCCATGAATTTTCTTTCTTCTTTTCGTGAATTTTATACTGCTATATGGATTATCAGCCAGCTGCGGTAAGCTGGCCAGATGTTGTAAAGGAGGCAGTGTTTGGGGCACTTTTTCTGGTCCCTTCCATTAAAAAAAGGGTTAGTCTGTACGATCCTAATTATGAATGTTCAGTTGCCTTAGATGCTGCAGAACTTCTCTGCTGCCCAGGCCTCAGAGTTGAATGATCACTGGTTCAAAGGCCGCCTACATGCAGGGCTGTGACTACCACTGGCAGTGGTCACCTCTACCTACCATTCCTCCATCACCACAGGACTTATTAAAAAGCTAGAAACTAGAAGAAAAAGAAAGGGAGGTGGGTTGCACAAAATATAGTTTTTATAGTTGAAAAGCCATTTCATAGAGGCAGAATCCTAGATCCAGTGGCGCTAAGAGGTGCTACGGCTGGATACTTTCTTGGCTGCATTGGATGACCATGACGTCTTTGGTACCTTGCCACACTCTTTGTGCTCCAGAACTTGTTGCAGCACTGCTTTTCAGTCCACAGGCACAGTCTTCGCATGCTAGGGATAGGCAAGTCCTTACTTCACCAGGGGTAGGAAAATTGATGAATACCGTCAATTTATCTCACCCTTCGAAGCGGTTTTCCCGGGGTGTGGCCCTGTCTCGTGCAAACAACTACTTGGAGCCACATGTGAGAGCTGGGGAACAAAGTGAATGAACTTCTCCAACTACAACTCTTCGTATTCCCTGTCATTGATACTACCCCTCTCTGGCCTTCCCATAAGCATTAGATTGAAGGTTAATAACTATTCAACTGGCTGTGTGGTTTGAATTTGTAATGATCGCTGATAGACATCTTAGAACAACTACTCGAAATCACAGAACCATTAAGTAACATTGATTCTGTTTCCAGAGGATATGTAAATAAGATTAGCAAATACTCTTTTTCAGGTTGTAGTACAAAGGAATAGTTGTTCAAAGTTACAGATTGTTGTAAGCGTGTAAATAATCTGATATATATAACGCAAGCAGCAGCGATCAACAAGTAGAAACAAGCTACATAGAAGACCATATCTGTGACTGTAAACTAGGAAAAATTGGCCTGTAGCCCCAACATATAGGCTCAAAATAATTACACTTTTTCCCAGATAGATTTCAATAACAAAAGGAAAATAGTAGTAGTTCATTAGTAATAATAATAAAAAAGCATGAACTAACGAACATTCAGTTGGAATGAAGGCAACTGTACATATGGTTTGTAGTAGTAGAAGAGGAGTTAAAACCTTAGGGTTAAACTTCACAAAAAATATGAGTCTGCTGGCATTATTTTCACACAGTTTCATAATACGTGAACTAGAAATATCTGCGCACTATGTGCATATTATCACACTTAAGAATATTTGCCAGGAGTGTTAGGTAAAGCAACAGGATCAGCTTAGAACGCAACAAACTGATGTTTCAAAAGTATCTTTACGAGGCAGTGATGAGTTTTAGTAGTACATAGAAAAAATTCGGTGCTCAATGATCCTTTTTGTTTAGAATTTTCGTGCAAAGCTACACAGCTGTCCATAGTTTTGAACTGATAGACCAGCGGGAAGGTAGCAAGTCAACAGTACTTACCGCCAACTCTTGGGTTACTTTTGTCTGACCGAATAGTGGGATTTCTGATTAAGAAGTTAGCACACAGAATCACAAAAAAAGTTGTAACGGTTTTCAAACGAGACCCAAAACTCGAGCGCTTTCGATTAATTGACTATTCTTCCTCTTTAGGAGAATAAAGGGTTATGTTTAATGAGTGTGATGAAATATATAAGCACGAATGTCGACTTCACTTAAACCGGATGTTCAATATGAGTTAGCCTTGAGAACTAGCCAATCATAACCTAGAGTTGTTGGTGTCAGGTTTAGTTTGTGCCAAAGAGGTGTGTACAGTACATAAAAGACTTAAGTGTGATAATAGTTATAAGTAATGTTAATCATTTTGTTTAAAGATAAAAATAAAATAACGGCCAAAGGTGGTGGAAAATAGAAAAAATAATAATGTGACGCAAAATATATGAAATAATACTGATATAGAAAAACTAAAGCATGAATAATACTAATAATGCAAAGTAAATTTAATTATGAATTTAGCTTTGAAAATCTTTTCAGAGACATGCGAAGGTCAACAATCTCGAGATTGATGCCTTTTGGCATTACAGTATTTAATAGTGCTATCCAGTAAGCTTCTTTAATTTCCTTGTTTCTGTTAGATGTAAAATTTCTCTCTATACCCGACAGTTTAATGTCTTCTAGAGAGTTTGTTTGTTTGAAGTTATGCACAAAGCTACACAATGGGTTATCTGTGCTCTGCCCACCACGGATATCGAAACCCGGATTCTAGCGTTGTAAATCCGCAGACATACCGCTGTGGTACTGGGGGGGGGGTCTTCTAGAGAGTGTCCAGGCATGTTAAAGTTCTTTGTTTGCTTTTATTATTGATTTATGTTTATTAAAACGTTCCCATATAGTTGTTTTGGTTTGACCTACATATTGGAAGTTGCATTTTCGGCATTGGATTAAGTAAATAATGCTTTTCGTAGAGCAGGTTATGGGTTTAGTGATTTTGAACTGCTTTTGGTTGTCTTTATCGGAAAATGTGTTCGTTTCCTACATATACTTACACGTTTAGCATTACTTGATATAGCAAGGATGACTTCCACCTGGTGTCGACTTAAAGTTTACTTTAGTGTGAATGCAAAGTTTAATTTTTTTTTCTGAAAGAAATGATAGGAACTTCTGTAAAAATGGATTTTAGTCGATCATTAAGTTGAGGGAGGTAAACTTTTTTCTTCTTCTTGATATCCGGGGTAGGTTTTTTAGTTTTGGGTGATAAGTAATAACCACTGGAACACGAGGAGAATTTGTTTTAGGTAATTGTTGCAAGGCTAATTCACGTAGTATATTGTTAGCTTTGTCAAGTGGTTGGGTGATAGTGTTTTGTTTATAACCTCTTTCAGCCATAATCTGTTTCAAAAAATTAATGTGACTTTCATAGTTCTTATTATCAGAGCATATCTTCTTTAATCTAAATTAAATGCTTAATTGAATGGGATATTACTTATGGTGTGTGGAAGGTGACAGCTTTGATTATGCAAATATTGTGGTTTATCCGTTGGTTTTCGGTACAAATCAGTATGTAGAACATCATCTTTTAATGTTAGGTTTACATCTAAGAAACTTATTTGGGTAATGGAGTAGTCTAGAATAAATTTAATAGAACCGTGGACGGTGTTAGCATATTTATAAAAGGACAGTAATGAATATTCGTCTCCTACCCAAATGAAAAAAATATCATCAATGAAGCGTCTCCAAAACATTGATTTGTCTGTACAACTTTCTATCAGTCTCGTCTCTTAGTCTCCCATTAAAATGTTGGCATAGTTTGGTGCCCATAGCTGTGCCTTTTGTTTGAATATAGAACTCATTATTATATTAAAAACCGTTTTAGTTCAGCTAAGTCTGTAATAATTTGAGTGTTGGGTTTGTCTAGTTTTAGCAGAGAAGCTTCTAGGACTTTTAGGCCTTCGTCGTGGGGAATGTTGGTGTAGAGAAAAGAAACATCCATAGTACAGAGAAAAGTGTTTGGAGGAAGTTTTCCGTTGCTGTTAATGTCAGAGATCATGTTCAGAAAACCTGTGGTGTCTTTTATGTACGATGTCGTGGGATTTGACAGTTACTGTTATTACACAACCACAACCATAAAGTGAGGAACGCGTTTTTTCGGCTTCGTATTCTCAGGTGAAATACACTAACCACTGTGTCATCCCCATCCTTAGGCCAACTGTGAAGTGTTCCTTACACTCCATATATATATCTGCCCCCTCCCCACGGTGGCTCAGCAATAAACTTGACGGGGTATAACACTAAAAATCGAGGTTCAATACACACGGTCGACAGAACTCAGATAGCCCATTGTATAGCTTTATGCTACAAAAACAAACTCAGTGAGTTTCACGGAAACTTTGTGCCAATATTTGTAGCGAGTACAGGAAGAAGGTCACATAAAAGTATTTGGAACTATGAGATTCTTCCAATCTTCGTGATTTTCTAAATTTTTATAATTTCTGATCTAAATTTTTCTGCTGTTCTTTAAGCTCAGTTTTAGCATTTTAACTGTACCCGCAAAATAAACTTTTTTGGAGACTTAGTATATTTCTCAAATCTGTTAGTAAGAAAGTCAGAAGGACTTAGTTTTCAAATTATTCTGATGATTAAATGCAAATATATGTTACACATTCTAGTACAGACTTTAATTTGCAGCAAGAACATCACTTCATCTCAAACAAATGTTAATATCTAAGAATCTTCATTCGTAGCAAATTACTTGTAAAATACATGTAATAATCTGTACTCTCACAACTTTTAGAATGTCCATCATCATACTATTACGACAGCGGAAGTCACGCGACGCTGGAAGCATGCGCGCTGGAGTTTCTCGAAGGATCGTGAATTATCGAGGAACCCGAAGAACGTCCGAGTGTTTGCTAGACGCCCTCTTTTTTAGTATATAAGCCTGGCGAGAAAAATAAAAACCGGCAGATAGATTGAAGAGATAGATAATTGAGTCAAGCGAACGGTAGGCACCGTAAGTAAAGTGTGTGAATCACTGTGATTTATAGCGTGTGTTATAAAAGTAGTTAAGTTTAACGTACTGATTGGAAATTCTGTTTATTACAAAGTTGTATCGAGAAAGAATAAACTAGTTTTAATCAAGAAAGGACTTGTATTGCTGAAGTTTCTCGGAAAGAATTTCAACGGTAATTAACAAACAAGCAGAGACGTAACGATACTGTAGCACTATCTTCTCTGCGTGCTTCTCACAGTTGATGCTGTATCCACATATATATATATCGAATTGTTTTCCTTCTAAAATAACATCCGAAATATAAACATACAAAATTTCCAAATTTAACAATATAGTACTTATAACGAAACCAATGTTAAGTTACTTCAACAAAATCTATAATATGTTGAAAACAAAAAGTTCTCATGTGAATTCCAATTTTATTCAAGTCTATTAATGAAATATTATAAAAGCAACCGGTTTCGTGACGAGCAGTTTTCAGGAAACTGTAAACTTTTGCACAGACACAAAAATGCATGAAGACTGACACAAACAAACACAGTTCAGTCTTTTATGAAACTGGTTCCTAGCTGCGCTCATATGTAAAGTAATAGTAAGGTGTGGAAATTATGTCAAACATGAGTGTTTGTTTTTCACGACAACAAGAAAATGTTGGTCAGAGCAGAAAGCATTTTGTTATCCATAGGCCATAAGCAATATTTGTTTCAGTTAAAAAAACTCTATTCAGAATCTTAATAGACCCACTTTGGTGAAACTCTTTCTTAGAATTGACGGGAAAATGTAAACATTAAAACACAAACTGTTCTTGCAAGATGTGCAGCACTTAAATGCGCCTAAAACTAACCAACATCATCACTTCACGCTACGCTAGAGCATAAACTGTTTTACCAATTCTGAATGATGAGTAAATTTAATTGAAGTAAAATAAATAAATTGTATTAATAATAATAAATAATTTTGTTTTAATATATAATGTGATGTTAGCAAAACTCATAAACCTAATTCTGATGTGTAAGGACTTAAATAAATTGATAAAAATTGCAGTTTAACAACTTAATCTAGTTCACATCAAAACACCTGTTGTTGAAGCAATTATATAATATTGTTGCGTCAGCGAGTCACGTGACTGGTGTGGCGCCACCTATTTTCTTGAACTATCCTGTACCTTGGCGAATGCTCTAGTATTTACTAGATATAGGGTAGTCTGGTATATAAAAGAGGTGACAATGTGACGGGAGAATAATGTGTGTGTAGGTAATGAGTAAAACTGCAGTCAGAGAGAGACGTATTGTTGAAGTTAACGTTCGTTGATATAGCGTTTGTTTTAGCGCGATTGTTGAAAACAAGTGTATCGTAAAGTTTTATTCGGAAAGAATAAACCCGTTTTATTAAGTAAGGACTTGTGTCGCTAAAGTTTCGTCGGAACGAAGTTACGGAAAGTTAATTAACAAACGGAGACGTAACAAATTGGTGTCAGAAGTGGAACGAACGTTTAGCAGACTTGATGGC
>NW_013667105.1:0-10934 GCF_000517525.1 Limulus polyphemus
ATTACAGAGAAACATTTCTTAATAACAAGGTTACACCGTGGACCAACCCTTACTAGCAAGGTATTACAGAGAAACATTTCTTAATAACAAGGTTACACCGTGGACCAACCCTTACTAGCAAGGTATTACAGAGAAACATTTCTTAATAACAAGGTTACACCGTGGACCAACCCTTACTAGCAAGGTATTACAGAGAAACATTTCTTAATAACAAGGTTACACCGTGGACCAACCCTTACTAGCAAAGTATTACAGAGGAACATCTCTTAATAACAAGGTTACATCGTGGACCAACCCTTACTAGCAAAGTATTACCGAGGAACATCTTTTACAAACAAGGTTACACGTGGACCAACTAATACTCCAAGGTCACTCTGACATGTGACACCACGACCCGACTCTATCAAGGTCACACGTGGACAAATATTAACATATTCACGTTCACCGACACCCTAGAAGTAGGAATCTGCGTGAAAATAGTGTTTTGGAAATTGTTTGATATTTACAGTAAAAATACACAATCAGTAAAGAATTGTTTGGTATAAGTACAGAATATTTACAATGATTATAAATGTTCGTCCGTTATTCTTGGAAGACTAATTTATCACGTGATTCACCGTGTGTTCATCTTCATTATGTACTTTGTTTACAGAGCTAGTTTATCACGTGATTCACCGAGTGTTCATCTTCATTATGTACTTTGTTTACAGAGCTAATTTATCACGTGATTCACCGAGTGTTCATCTTCATTATGTACTTTGTTTACAGAGCTAGTTTATCACGTGATTCACCGAGTGTTCATCTTCATTATGTACTTTGTTTACAGAGCTAGTTGATCACGTGATTCACCGAGTGTTCATCTTCATTATGTACTTTGTTTACAGAGCTAGTTTATCACGTGATTCACCGAGTGTTCATCTTGATTATGCACTTTGTTTACAGAGCTAGTTTATCACGTGATTCACCGAGTGTTCATCTTCATTATGTACTTTGTTTACAGAGCTAGTTTATCACGTGATTCACCGAGTGTTCATCTTCATTATGTACTTTGTTCACAGAGCTAGTTTATCACGTGATTCACCGTGTGTTCATCTTCATTATGTACTTTGTTTACAGAGCTAGTTTATCACGTAATATCAGATATGATATTCCTTAATGAATTCAAGCAAACAGAAATGCGTGCGCCTTGAGGCTGCTACACTAATTAAATGGACGTGACGACGAATATCTGAAACTGTATCTCGTCGAGGAGCCATTTAACAGTTTCGTGGGCACGTGTTGAAATCTTTTAATTTAATGGTTGACAGTTAATCAGACGGAAAGCCCGGGAGTTGGAGAAAATGGGTCGTGTTCCACAAGCGAAAAACGATTGTCTGGAGCAAACGGAGCATAGGACGCGCTGATAAATCTATGGGGACTGTCTAAACGTCGAGGGGTTATCTGTATATCGCA
This sequence comes from Limulus polyphemus, assembly GCF_000517525.1. Classification (NCBI taxonomy): domain Eukaryota; kingdom Metazoa; phylum Arthropoda; class Merostomata; order Xiphosura; family Limulidae; genus Limulus; species Limulus polyphemus. The sequence goes on from NW_013667105.1 coordinate 1,453, forward strand.
CCACAGTAGTTTTCATTAGCATCGTTGATGGCAAAAATCAAATATCAACTCAGTATTATAGAAGCCGCCTCTGTTTTTATGGGTTTTTTTCACTAGATACAATTTGAGGCTTAAAACTTAGGGTTAACAATGCATCCCACGGAAGTCGGGAAATTTTTTCTATTTTGCTTCCGTAACGTATGATAAATGTAAGAGAACGCAATGATGTTTTAAATAATTGAAATATTAAATATGGGTTCATAAACCAAGGGTTTATCGTAAAGGATTAGAAAAAATATTCTAGGCTTAGAAGTATTTACTATGTGTGCAGGAAGCATCGTCTATTAAAAATGACGGATCGACAATGATCACAGCGTCTCATAGCTCATCCTACATTGATTTATCTAACTATTCAATGCCTGGACGCAAGAAAAATTACCGACAAACCAAGCGTGACATCGAGTGTTACCGACAAACCAAGCGTGACGTCGAGTGTCACCGACAAACCAAGCGTGACGTCGAGTGTTACCGACAAACCAAGCGTGACATCGAGTGTTACCGACAAACCAAGCGTGACATCGAGTGTTACCGACAAACCAAGCGTGACATCGAGTGCTGCCGACAAACCAAGTGTGACATCGAGTGCTACCGACAAACCAAGTGTGACATCGAGTGTTACTGACGGTTTTTTACATTTACCTAATCAACATATTTCTGAAAGTAATGAAAAAAAAAAGGGGATACATGCAAATTAATTTATTAACTTAATTAAATCATGCAAAAAAGTCTTTATCTCTTCAGTTTTCTGCAGGCAATGCTTTTAAATGTAGCTGGTTTTGCTACAAGTTTTAATTGAATGTCTTTCTCATAATACCGGTTCATCCTTCAAAATACTGAAAGAAAGACTTGTCTTATAGATATACTTTTAGATCCAAACTTTTAAATTCTTTAATATGGGTATAACCTTGCTAGATTACATTCTGTTAGTACTATATCCATAATTAGGCCTAACCCAATTGATGCAATTTTTCAGTCTCGGTCTTTTTTTTAGACACAGACATAAATTTTTAATAACATCATACATACAAAAAACTACACAGAAACTTGTGAAATATACAATTTCAACGGCAAAAAGAAAAACTGATATCTTAGGTACTGATTCTTTGCCTCAAATTGTCGTGTTGAACAGTGTACTGGAGAAACTTCAAATTTAACCCTTGAATTTTTTATTTTTTTCAGAATTTAATGCAAAGTTACAGAAGAACTATCTGTGCCTAGTCTTTCCTGGTTCTTTTATTGATGCACTGGAGGAAAGACAGCATCCATTACCTATTTTTGTGTGATGGGCTACTGGGATTTCACTGTAACTCTTATAGCACACTCATAGTCCCAAAACACGTCAATCCATTTTTTTTTGCAACAATGGGACATAAACCACGAATCCTTTGATTCACAGTCCAGGAATGATAATTAGTGGGCCACATGTAACCCTTATCCTTTGATTATAATATCTTCACAAAATATTATCAATACTATTTTCGACATTGGCTTCGTAATGTTTCATAATATATATTTCTTCATGATTTATTCAGAATAATTAAATAAGTATATAAAGCAAAATATCTTACATATTGTTCTTTGATTTTTATTGTCATAAACCATATGCTATTTGTATTTTTTCCAATATATTTATGCCATATTCACTAAACATGATTAGTTAGAGAAATGAAACTGAACATTAAGATATGTATAAAAAAATGTATTGCACTGTATACACTTTCAAACAAATGTGCCTTTCCTCTGTACTCACACACACAAAGTTCTGGTTTGTATGATTTAAGAGAATGGTCCTCATCAATGATAGAACATTTCTTATCAAATTCATGTTACCGAGATTGTACAAGTTATTTAATAATGCTCTAATGTCTCGTCACTGTTTACCTAATTTTAGAGAAATATTTCTATATTTGCTGAAAGACTGTGAGATAATGTGACTAATTTGAATTTGTTTTTCTCCCTATAATTTTTATTTGTTAGTTTTTTTGAGAAAACTATCACCAGGAAATTAAATATCCCAGAGGCTCAATAGAACCAGCTTAAACTTATAATATATTAATGGTACAATAGTTTGTGCAGGATAGCATGCCTTAGTCTTCTCCTTTCATCCTAAAAGTGATTACATTAAAAACTTTCATATTTATATCACTAAACTGTTCATGTAATTTTTAATAATCCACTGAGCAATTCTGTACTTCCTAACAAAGTTTCAGCTTTGAACAAGATGCAGAGATTTTAAACTTAGAGAAAAAACTACATGGTGACCCCTATTTAATTTTCAGGTTGAGTTGTTTATAAAGGAGGTATCAAAAATCAATTCTCTCGAGGCATAAAACAGACACAAAAATCAATCATGAGGTCAGAGAAAAAATCTAACGAGACAGAAAATCCTTAACAGGTAGAGCAAGCATTGATTTTGACTTATTTAAGGTAACTAACTATATTCTGGAATTAAAAAATAAAAGGATTTACATTTCATTTATATTATTCATTATCACTAATATTACCTTAAAAAGGTTATTAATTAACCCATACATTGTTCACACAACTATGTATGAAGATTTTGATAGATTTCCAACCTGAAATATTCATAAATTTCTATATTATAAATAGGGATTAATTTTAGTTCGGTAACAACACTGATATATTCCTATGTATTATGATATCAGGATCATCAGCCAAATATTTACATTTGAATTTGAGAATTCAAAAGATGCAGAGTTACAGTAAAGAGCTATCTAAACTCCGATATACTGAAGTTCCAGCTACCCCCAAAAAATAAATAATTCATCATTTTATCACCTTTCAAAAGCCTACCACACTAGGCTATGCAGCTGTTGAATCACTTGTATCTGCATGTCTTAAATATGATTTCAAGCAGCATGTAGCATTTATATATATGTATTTGTTGTCAGTAATTATTATGTAAGTCAAAACAAGTATGTTAAATTACTAAGAACTTCCAGTTTTGAGAGGAATAATTGGAATTAACTGAAAGTATATAACAGTAACCAAAAGACCAGATGAAATCGCTAGATGGTTTCCTGGGTAGTTGAGATTTTAAGAACATTTTCAGATCTTGTAAGCTTGAAAAACAAATGGCAACAGCTTGCCACACGTGATTCATTCATTTTTAACTACAAGAAAGTGCACAATACAATGCTTCTTTTCACACAAACACACACACATATATATTTACACACACACACACATACGGTGAATGACATTTAAAAAGAATAAGAAAAACATCCAACCTTGGATTTCCTCTTAGTGCAGCATGATGAAGAGCATTGAAGCCATTGTTATTAGTCAGACTGATGTCAGCATTGTGGTCTAAAAGCAACGTGAGCATATCATCTCGTTTCTTACTGATTGAATCATGAAGTGCTGTATCTCCTTCCGAATCCTACAAGAAAATTAATCAAAGTATTAGAAACTAAAGAAGCATAGTCGTTTCATTAGGCAACAGATAAAGGTCTAAGTAATAGGTTATTGTGCTGGAAATATTTATCACTTACAACTTATGGTTCTTAATAACAGCTTCATTGATTTCACCATTAATAAGATTTAATGAATTAGTAAAACAAATCTAATACTTTTATCTAAATAATTGTTCTTTTGAATCATCAATATTGTGTTTTATTAAAGCATGAGAAATATTCTAATTCAAGGGATGAGATTTTTGTTGACCAATTACAAACATTAAATACTAATGCCTAGAATAATGAAACAATTTCTACATTATGTGATCTTAAGTGATTGATGCTACATTTACATTATTCCCCTCCTTCACAGAAGTTATCACCCCTATTACTCAGCTACTTTTTAAACATCTCCACTTTCCAGTAAAAAACAAACAAACCTCAACAATGTTTTTTAATAATAAACAAAGTTGTTATAAGAACTTCAGTTTCATTAAACTAGTATTAAGTTTAAATGTGGTTTGGTTTGAATTATGCGCAAAGCTACATGAGGGCTATCTGCGCTAACCGTCCCTAATTTAGCAGTGTAAGGGAAGACAGCTAGTCATCCCCACCTACCGCCATCTCTTGGGCTACTCTTTTAACAATGAATAGTGGGATTGACCATCACATTATAATGCCCCCACGGCTAAATGGGAGAGCATGTTTGGTGGGACAGAGATTCGAACCTGTGACCCTCAGATTGCGAGTTTAGCTCCCTAACCACCTGGCCATGCTGGGCCGTTTAAATGTGTTCTTACATAAAATTTTTTATATTTATACCCTCTACTTGGAAACCTTGGGCTGTGTCACTTTACAAAGGAGTCTAAATCATGTATTTCTTAAGAAGCATCTTTATAAATACAACTCTAGCAAGTCCTACATTACTGCCGTGAACATAAATAACTGTTAAAAATAATACTTTCAAGTTATTGCAGAAGAGAAAGAACTATGAATAATATTTAAGAACAGAAAAATATATGCATGTGTTTAAAGTGTTATATTCAGTAATACAGCAGTCTTTGCAAACCTTCTTACCTGCAAGCTAGGATGACATCCCAACTCCAACATTATCCTCACCACACCAATGTGACCTTTGTTAACAGCAATGTGTAAGGGTGTTTGACGACGTTTGTTCCGTGCATTCAAGTCTGCACCGGCACGGGCTAACACGTCAACAACACCGGGTTCATCACCAAATGCTGCAAGGTGAATAGCTCGATCTCCATCTTTGTCCTAAAGACAGACATAAAAACAAAAAAGAGGGGAGTTTCAAGTTTAATTAGACTATTTGTAAAAAGCAGTTATAAAAATACAACAATAAACTTCATCAAATTGCATTGTTTAAACTGATAATGTCGTGTGTGTATGTGTGCAGATTTAAACCAACTATTACCGATCACAATTAGATCAAACTAAGCTCAAATTTAGTTATAATGATTAACTTTAACACAGGGGCACATTTTTTATGCATGTTTGCTTACTAATGAAATGAAATGTTTTACTTTCAGCATTTAACATTGCTCAATTTAAGATTATTTGAAAATAATCATAACCTATATATCCCAACAAAGTTCCTTTGACTTCATTACCAATACTACCCACTACACTGGTGTGAAATTAATCCAAGAAAACTTGTATCTATAACTAGTAAAGTTTCAAATGTTCACATAATTGTTGAATTGTTTTCAAGAATAAGTAGTTTACTATTTAACAACAGTACATGTTCCAACTGCAAAAAAGTTTTTTAAACTGAATTATACAAACACTTGACATTTAAATCACTGCTCCAGACTTATTATACTGTCCAGTTTAGAAATGAGCAGCTTGCACTGTCACTGTGCAACAATAATATAAACACAAGATATAACCTTTAGGGAATTACAATGAATCAGATCATGCATCTAAAAAAGGCAATGTTTGAAAAAAAAAATTTTCTAAAGTTATCTGATGAATTTGGAAAAAAATGCACCATACTGTTAATTTCCAGATAAGGAAATTGTTTCTGGAACAAACACTTTGAATGAAAATAATAGCTATAACATTCATTCAAACTAACAACTGTATATGGTCTATCAAAGTAACAGATACACATGGTAATTTCAACTATGAGGGTGTTACAAGGTGATGGTCAATCCCACTATTTGTTGGTAAAGGATAGCCCAAAAGCTGGCATTAGATGGTGTTGACTAACTGCCATCCCTCTAATCCAGGGGTGTTTACACCCCCTGGGGTGCAAAATGAGGGTCCATGGAGTGTGCAGAAGAGGCCTAAACAAGGTCTGTTTTCCCCCAAATGTCACGAAGAGGAAATGTCTAATGCACACAAACAATTAGAAATCCTTATATATAGTTACATACAGTCATTCAAAGTAATCACTTTACACGCTCAGTGTCATCCAGAAAAATATTTGGGGCCAGCAAAAACTTAAGTTTAAAAGCGGAAACTTTAGTTTAAGATTTTAATTGGGCCTATTTTTCCAATCTATCCATGGTAAATGTATTAGTAATAACTGTAATACCATCATGTAACGTGCCTTGAAGATCCCCCTTTTTCTGTAAAACTAAGAAGTTTGAGAAAATTAACCCCCTAGAGAAAGAAAACAAGGAATTCATATTTTCATGCCAATGATATATATATTTTAGGTTATATAAACATTCAGTTGAAGGATGGCAGTACACCTATCCAATATCAGTTCATCATGACATATTTTATATCCACCAACATAACTTACATTACTGCTATCATGACAAGCTAGAAGTCTGAGCACTTTGCACATAACTAGCACTGCAGTAAACCATATAGATTTGGTAAATTGGATCCAACAACTTTACTGAACTGATTAGATGAATGATTGTTGTGTAGTACACATGAATTATATACAACAAGAAACTTGTTTGTTTTTAATTATGCACAAAGCTACACAAGAGCTATCTGTGTTCTGACCACCACGGGTATCAAAACCCGGTTTCTAGCGTTGTAAGTCCACAGACATACCGCTGTGCCACTGGGGGGCACAACAAGAAACATGGTGATACACACGTGGCAACTTTAAAACTATATAGTTCATCACTGGTTAAACATCAATAAAATATTATCTTGTATTTATTGGATGGAACAAAAACAACAAAACTTCACTAATGGATCATCTTAGATATACTAAACACCCTTTCAACAAACTTTGGTAAGGTTTTGACACAAATACACCTCTCTATTTCTACATAAGCAATCTTTTCTCACAGGAACTCAGAAGGCAGATGCATACCCAAGGAAGTATTGACACTAACATGATCGGGATTGGCACAGTGGGCTGTCTTGTTTTTATATAGGTGATGCACTGTCGTTGGCCAAGTAACCAAAGTTGTCAGAGCCCCCCTGAATTATAACATCCACATACAACAAGTGCTACCTCAACCCTAACATTCCAACGTACGGAGAACAAGACTGGTAACTGTCAGTCACACATGGCCAGCACTTGATCTACTACATTCAAAATCAAATAATAATGATAATAAAATATAAATACGTTTAAGCTGTGTTTTGTAAAACAAAATATACAACTTAGTACCCTTATATGCACTTTGTTTTTGGCATACCTGCGAACATTGAATATTTGTGTTTATGTTTGAGAGCTAGAAATACATATTAAATATTTATGACCTTATAGACCACCCTTTGTGTCTAACTTCTTATCAATTAAACAATATTTTTCACTAATATCTTGTGTAGCAGTTGAGGTGTGAACTTATTTCTCCAACAAACATACAGTAATTTCTATACCTCTAACAGAAAAACAGACTAACTTCAGGAACCATAAGTATTAAACTGAAGGCAGCATTACCATATAATTTTGATAAGTTGACAATTTCCCTAACTAGATAGGAGTTTTTGACCAGAAGTAGTGCTAAATTGATGGGGGTATATACACTGGTGCACTGATTGCAAAAAATTTTTAGCAATCCTTAGAAGACATACGAAGATCGAGATAGTTTTATGTGAGAAGAGGTAAGACCATGCCGGAAAATACATTTTGATAAGTTTACAATTTCCTTAACTAGATAAGAGTTTTTGATGCAAAACAATAACTCAACATAAACAGATACAAATAAATATGGTAGCTGTAGGTAGACAGTTAGAAAGATGGAATAAAGATACTAAGATAAAAATAGAAGAAAAAATTAATACACTGAGACTGTAGTCACAGATTTATCTACTTTCTAACATTTCAGCCATAGGCCTACATCTTGTACAGTTAACTAATTAGTGATAAAAATGTTGAAAGAACTTAGTTGATTGCTATCATTAATTTTTTCTTTCCTCACCTGAAATCGTGGTTACTACTCTTAGACAAGCACTATTTTCTTAAGATAAAAAATAAAGGATATACGTGTGAGACCTTAAAACGATTTTGGTAGTTGAAGGGTCAAAAAGACGGGATAAATAGATTTAGGTCAAAAAATAGGAGGTTATATAACTTGATTGTTAAACTGAAGATGAAGAGTTAAAAAAAGATTGGGTAAAGAGAGTTATATAACTTGATTGTTAAACTGAAGATGAAGAGTTAAAAAAAGATTAGGTAAAGAGAGTTATATAAAAAAATGGAAGTATATTAAAAAGATTGGGTAAACAGAGTTATATAAAAGATTGGGTAAACAGAGTTATATAAAAGATGGAAGTTTATTAAAAAAGATTGGGTAAACAGAGTTATATAAAAGATGGAAGTTTATTAAAAAAGATTGGGTAAACAGAGTTATATAAAAGATGTAAGTATATTAAAAAATGATTGGATAAACAAGTTATATAAAAGATGTAAGTTTATTAAAAAAGATTGGGTGAAGAGAGTTAGATAAAAGATGGAAGTTCATGTGTGCTGATTATTAAACTACTTACTATCCATATCAATTTTGCTTGTTTTTTCCCGTGTGTCCTGACCTTTACTAACTAAAAATAATCATAAACTGATGGTGTAAATGTAAGAATTTTTCAGGAAGCATTTCTTGAAAAAACTTTCAACAGACCTTTTGCTCTAAATGGACTTCCAAAGCCACAGGAAAAGAACAAAAAGCCATTGGAGTTGTATCGTGAGACAAAGCATGTCCCCCCACTAACTTTGCCAAGTGCAGTTCTAACAAATTTTATTCACTCCGAACTTTAGCCTCAAATATTGGAAACAATTAATATCAAATATACTTATATGATCAAACAACTTTTTAACTCTGATATATAATTTTTAGATTACATATTTTTTATTATATATTTGATGTAGTAATTTACTTTAAATATAATTTGGAAACCTATACTTAAATGTCACTGATGTCATCTTTCCAAGTTACAAGTCTGGCGAATTAACTGAGTTAAGGGAAAACGCATGAATATTTATGACTGCAACTCCATCGACTTTTATAGGGCCATCACCAAAAATTTGACCTGATTGGCTCCTGAAACAGGTTTCACTTGTGCCTTGTTCAGTCCTCGGTAAGTGAGAGGTACCAAATTTCATCTAAGAAAGAGCAGTAGTACACAAACGTTTTGTATGGCACCCCCTCTCCAAACAAGCATTTTGTCGCACCCCCTAAAACCTATTTGTCATTTTCCCATGCTAATTGTTGTTACTCAAAAGTAGTAATATTTGTACAGTAGTTTTTAAAACATCATTTTCAGGTATAATTTATGTGATCCTATACTTATACTTCTGCACCCCATTAGGAGTGTGCACCACAGACACAGTATTTGTGATGTAGTTTTAATACTAAGTTTACATGTCTAAAGTATGGAAAAATGGCTAGTTTTCAGCAGAATTATACTTTTCACATTTATACAAAACTGTGATTAGTGGGTTTAATGATATAAAACTGTGATTGGTGGGTTTAATGATACAAAACTGTGATTGGTGGGTTTAATGATACAAAACTGTGATTAGTGGGTTTAATGATACAAAACTGTGATTAGTGGGTTTAATGATACAAAACTGTGATTAGTGGGTTT
>NW_013667105.1:11934-30318 GCF_000517525.1 Limulus polyphemus
AATGATATAAAACTGTGATTGGTGGGTTTAATGATATAAAATTGTGATTGGTGGGTTTAATGATATAAAATTGTGATTGGTGGGTTTAATGATATAAAATTGTGATTGGTGGGTTTAATGATATAAAATTGTGATTGGTGGGTTTAATGATATAAAATTGTGATTGGTGGGTTTAATGATATAAAACTGTGATTAGTGGGTTTAATGAGAATAAAATTATAGTATTTGTAGTTATCATACATATTTATTTTTCCATTGATTTTCAATCATTGAAACTAAATTCCAACTTGGCAGGAAGCCCCGATAAAACAACTTTTCACCTTACCAGGTATACTTTGATCTCAGTGCGACAAAAAACTCGATCAAGTCTCACTTAGAACTTTTTATACAAACTCAGACATGTTACTGACTTTCCAAAACTATACAGAAAACTTAGATCCCATATGAGTGGAATGAAATTTATTTCTTAACCATATTTTCTGGCCTCATCTTACTGCCTCTGGTGACACGTGAATAAGTTAGAATGTTAATATACTTACCAATAGTCAATAATTGCCTTAATGATAAATGCATTAATTATGAAATGTATTGGTTAACTCTTTCTTGACCCATGACCTATCTGGAGAGGGTTAATCTCTTTAATAATAACATGAGTACATATGTATGTATGTGTCCACAGTTTTTGCATTAAGTCACATGTTTAAAAAACATGTTGATGATGACTTGAGAAAGTGCTTTAAGCCTGAGAACAAAGTGAAGGGAAAGTAAAAATATTTATTATATATTTGATATATAATTATTTGTTGTTATTTAAACTGTTTTTAATTTCTGAAGAGATAAACGAGTTACTCACATTGGGATCAACTCCAGCATGCAAGTATGCTAGGTAACCAAGTACATCAGGAGTTAAGGATATCATGAAGCAATTATACTACAGTTGGACAGTTAGTAACTGTTTTAATGTCAGAATATAAGCTTTCTTCTTTGGATATCCATGCAAGCTTCTCAAGAGATTTCTGAACAAGCTGTTCCTAGTTTTGAACTGATACACTAATCAACTCTTGGGTTACTACTACCTGTAAATGAATAGTGTCATTTAACCACCACCCTTATTACAGATCCGCAATCATATAGTGTAGAATTCGTTTTTTTGTCCTAACGCAACCAGAAAATAGCACCTGCCAACCGATAGTCCAAAATGTTAATAACATAATGCAATCTATACATCTAAAACATATAATACATAAAAAATAATATACAGAGAAATATTTCGTACTAGTAGTCTTATGAAGTTATGAATCAAGTATGCATAGCATTACTGTTTTGTTTGTTTTGAATTTCGCGCAAAGCTACACGAGGGTTATCTACGCTAATTCAGCAGTGTAAGACAAGAGGGAAGGCAGCTTGTCATCACCACCCACCGCCAACTCTTGGGCTACTCTTTTACCAACGAATAGTGGGATTGACCGTCACATTATAACGCCCCCATGGCAGAAAGAGCGAGCATGTTTGGTGTGACAGGGATTCGAACCCACGACCCTCAGATTGCGAGTCGAGTGCCCTAACCAGCATAGCATTACAAATTAAATGTTACCTTTGTTGGAGAATTGGCTTTAATCTGCTATACTAGCACCTTCTATGAGTTATACATATAATATAAAAATTTTAAACCCTACTGCTAACTTATGCAAAAAAAAAGTTAGCATGCATAGAAGAGACAAAGAAAAAAAACATCCAATAATTGTAACTTAGCATTTTATCTACTTGCAAGAGAACTTGTACATGTTATAAAATCATGAAAGTCAAAAGAATCCAGCATGACGATAATAAACAATTTTAACCAGATTATCAGTTTCTCCACTGATACAAAGTGATGATGTAAGATAAAACACAGAGTAAAAACTTTCATGACACACACCTAACAGAAACAATACGTTACAAAACATGAAATTAATGTTTTTCTGATGGGAGAAAAAAAGATTGTCAATTCCAACTTACAAACTTTCCTCTACGGATACAATACCTCAATCTCAACATCTGCATTGTAACGTAACAGTAGTTTAATGACTTCAATATGACCATTTTGGCTTGCTCCCTGGAGTGCTGTGTGAGTTGCAAAAACACCATTCACCTAGAAAATGTCAAATCAGAATGTTTATGAACAAATTAAAGAGTTAATACTTTTCTAATAAACAAATTAACTTTTATTACACTTAGAATCAATTATACCACATTTTTATGTGTTTATTTTTAAAAATTTTTTAACATTCTTGTTTTATTTTTTCTTGGGCATTTTACTAGATCTTTAAAATAATTTCTGTGTTAATGTCATTGAAATAATTTCTGTGTTAATGTCATTGAAATAATTTCTGTGTTAATGTCATTGGAATAATTTCTGTGTTAATGTCATTGGAATAATTTCTGTGTTAATGTCATTGAAATAATTTCTGTGTTAATATCATTGAAATAATTTCTGTGTTAATATCACTGAAATGATTTCTGTGTTAATATCATTGAAATGATTTCTGTGTTAATATCATTGGATTAATCTCTGTGTTAATAATTAACACTTTGTTAATGTGTGAGATCAAGGTTTTAAATTTTTTAAAACTAGTCATTGGATTAATTTCTGTGTTAATACTTGAGATCATGATTCTAGAATATTTTTACAATAGGGGTGTTTAAATTGTGTATTAATACATATAATTAGGATCTTATAATTGTTTAAAATTAGGACTCTTTGGATTAACTTCTGTCGTAATACTTAAAACCAGAACTTTTTTAAATTAATAAATTCTGTGTTATATATTTAAATAATATAAGTATACTAACATGTTTTAAACAAGAGGTAATTGGAATATTTTCTGTATTAATAGTCAAGAACAGGGTTGCAAAATAGTTGTACACATGTGCATAATGAGAGCTGAAGGATCTGACCTAGAACTGAAGGTTTTCACAAGAACTCCTAAGTTTGTTTGTTTGTTTTTGAATTTCGCACAAAGCTACACGAGGGCTATCTGTGCTAGCCGTCCCTAATTTAGCAGTGTAAGACTAGAGGGAAGGCAGCTAGTCATCACCACCCACTGCCAACTCTTGGGCTACTCTTTTACCAACGAATAGTGGGATTGACCATCACATTATATGGTTTACATATTGTTACTTTAATCAGTAATTTCACAAACTATGTTTTAATGTTGGCCCTATAAATGACCAAACTTTCCCTGGAGTGACAAATTAGAATAAAAAATACTTCTAATCATACTGCACTAATGGAAATAATAATTAACGTATTAGGGTCAAGACTACTGTTGTGAAACATATATATGACAAGTCTTTCTAGACTGCACAAGATTTAACTACATAACCAGATTTAAAAAGGCACAATATCAGTTTGTATTACTAAAAAAAAAAGGAAAAATGCTACTCAACTAGAAGTTTCACAAAATCTTCTAGTGGAGGTAGAAAGAAATGTAAGAAAAAAAAAAAAAAAAGAAGTCTAATATTTGACTACTGTATACGGCATTACTGATAAATGTACTCATTCTTCTCTTACCTCTGCATCAGGCCTTTTTAAAAGTTCTTCCAACTTCTGCACATCACCATTAGCTGCTGCTTTTACCAATTCCTCATTGATATCACCAGACACGTGAGTTTCAAACAACTTCTTCAATAAAGCACTCAGTCTCTCTGTCAGGACATTTCACAAGTTAGCATTTTATTTCAATCTCTAATCAAAGATCAATACTGTATATAGTAGTTATTTCATCTTGATGCTGGCCAATAAACAAAAATCTCTAATCAGATTCTATGATGCCATTAGTCATGATGTATAAGAACAGACTACCAGATTCATGTCACTAATCATTATATATATGAGAATAATACTACTACACACCATAATATTATCAAACACAATACATCAAAATAGACTACCAGATTCTGTGATGTTATTAGCCATGATACATAAGAACAGGCTATCAGACTGTTATGCACTAACCACAATACGAAAGAAAGAAACTACCCAATTATGCTACATCACAAACAATAATATATAAGAATGAAACTATCAGATTCTGTTATATTACTAACAATAATATCTAAGAATGAAACTATCAGATTCTGTTACATCATCAACAATAATACATAAGAATGAAACTATCAGATTCTGTTATATCACTAACAATAATATGTAAGAATGAAACTATCAGATTCTGTTATATACCAACAATAATACATAAGAATGAAACTATCAGATTCTGTTATATTACTAACAATAATACATATGAATGAAACTATCAGATTCTGTTATATCACTAACAATAATATGTAAGAATGAAACTATCAGATTCTGTTATATCATTGTTGGTGATATAACAGAATCTGATAGTTTCATTCTTAGATATTATTGTTGGTGATGTAACAGAATCTGATAGTTTCATTCTTAGATATTATTGTTGGTAATATCTAAGAATGAAACTATCAGATTCTGTTATATTACTAACAATAATATCTAAGAATGAAACTATCAGATTCTGTTATATCACTAACAATAATATATAAGAATGAAACTATCAGATTCTGTTATATCACTAACAATAATATCTAAGAATGAAACTATCAGATTCTGTTATATCACAAACAATAATATCTAAGAATGAAACTATCAGATTCTGTTATATCACCAACAATAATATCTAAGAATGAAACTATCAGATTCTGTTATATCACCAACAATAATATATAAGAATGAAACTATCAGATTCTGATACATCACCAACAATAATATATAAGAATGAAACTATCAGATTCTGATACATCACCAACAATAATATATAAGAATGAAACTATCAGATTCTGTTATATTACTAATAATAATACATATAAATGAAACTATCAGATTCTGTTATATCCCCAACAATAATACGTAAGAATGAAACTATCAGATTCTGTTATATCACCAACTATACATAAGAATGAAAGTACCAGGCTAAGTAAATTCAATAACCATGATATTCAAGAACAGAGTACCAGAGTCTGTTACATAATAAACCATGATACATAAGACTACCAGATTCTGATACATCAGTAACCATAAATAAAGTATAAAATTCAATTACATCACAAAGCAGTAACCATGATAAAGTATAAAATTCTTTACATGATACATAAAACTACCAGCTTCTGTGATATAATTAACCATGATAAATAATAACATCAAACCAATACAACAAAATCTTATCAACATAAACTTTTGCAAAATCAAATGTAATTGAATGTTGAGTTAGATTTGCCACTTATGACTGCAAACTCAAACTAAATACATAAGCATTTAATGAAAGGCAGTTTATGAAATTAAAATGTCACACATCTTGTTATTTTCAGCCGAACACTAGTAGCAACTCTTTCATTAACATGCTTTGATGTTTATAAACAATAGTTAAAAAAAAAAGTAACTCCTAATTATAAAACAAGAACTTTCATTTGTTTACACTTTAACACAATATGTATGGATGTCACTGTTAGAAACATGTGAATCTTCACACGAGGAAGATGAACCAAATCAAGCAAAATAACAGAAAGCACTGAAAAACAATAAAGAGGGAGGAATCCTTATAGCTAACCTATTCACTGAAAATAAAAAAAAAGAATTAAGTGAAACAAGAATTTTGGGTTGTCTTAGGACCTATGATCTTACTGAAGAGTAAAGCGACAGTAAATTATTGTTTAAACCTTACTGCAGATCTGATTCACCCCTATTATGAACAAGTTATCCCCAAATGCAGCTGGTCTGTTTCAAAAAGGCAATGCAAAAATTCACACGTCCAAAACAATTAAAA
The DNA here is from genome assembly GCF_000517525.1 of Limulus polyphemus. Classification (NCBI taxonomy): domain Eukaryota; kingdom Metazoa; phylum Arthropoda; class Merostomata; order Xiphosura; family Limulidae; genus Limulus; species Limulus polyphemus. Next base: position 17,772 of record NW_013667105.1, read on the forward strand.
GACTGGTTCAAAGAACACATTGAAGAGTTTAGTTATCTGACTTAGCGACCACAGTCAGTCACCTGGTTTAAACATTATTGTGTCTGTATTAAGTAATTTATTAAGACTATCACCAAATGTTTTTTTAAAGCACAAGCTTCAAGCTCAATTACCTAAGGTTTTGTTATATAAACATCTCGCACCTGTAGAAGGCTTAGGTAATTGAGCTGAAAGTTTGTGCTTTAAAAAAACTAAAAAAAACGTGGTGATAGTCCAAATAACTTACTTAATACAAATACGAGTATTCGTGTTAAAAGCCTGAAATATTACTTGTTATTGTGTCTATTTAGTCAGTTCTTGAAATAAAGTTTCAAAGCAAATTTCTACTTCCAATATCCATTTAATGATTAAAAGGAGCTTTTTGATCCACGAATGGTCAAAAAATATTGTCTGATGTACAACACCTGTTTCATCAATTTCCAATCACGTTAACACTGTGTTGTCTGCAAATGTAAGAACAACTCTTTACAAATAAACATTACTTTATCTAACAATGTGCATGACTACAAAACATACAAAACTATATTTCCCCACTTCATCTTTAGCCTAGACAGGGAACTAATCAACATCACAGTTGTTCTACTTTAATTATTTCTGTTTTATGTTTGTTACATATTTCAAATACAATACACCGCCGATTTTCCAGCAACTAATGGTCCAGCACCTCCTTTAATCCAGACAAAATTATGACAGTGCACTTGACATTCCTGTGAACACCAGGCTAGTTCACTGGGCAGCCACAGATGGCATTGCATGTGGCACGCATTCTTTTGGGATGGGCTACTTACATTTCATGTAGTTGAAAGTTTTCACAATTTCCTTAACATTGTGGATTTCATTATTTTCCTATTTCAAAACATATAATACATACAATGTTCCATTCACTATACAGTCAAAGTGTATGTGTGTGTGTGTACATAAAAAAATGTTATTCATAATACAGTCGTTGTTAAAACAAAACTGCATGTGAATTTTCCAGACTAAAAACACTTAAACAAGATTTATATGTCGTAAATTCTGAAGATATAATTTTCTGATAACCTACCCCCACTAGATGTACCAGGTAGGGCACTATCAGATGCCACTTTTGTAACAGCTGCAGGGTTATATGTCCAAGAAGTTCCACAAACCTCAACTTTCAGGTCATTGTCATGATAGATCTGCTGAATTCTTCCAATCTTCCCAAGGGTCTAGAACATAAAAAGGATATAAATATAACCTAAATCTTTTCAGTATTTAAGGTATCAAGTGAACCCTAATATAGGCAGTCCAACCTAATCAGGAGTCAGAACATATGTTAATTAATTAAACATAAAAAAATATCTTTTAAAAGTTAAAATGTCCAATAAAGAAATTGATAATCAGTACCTACCATACCCATCAACCCATTTTAGTGTCTACTTGTAGTTATTACAATGAAAACCCATATTTTTCTTAAATCACCCAGATGATTGTGTAATGACTCATTTTTTGATGTATAACTGCTAACATGTAAAGCCATCATAATTGCATACTGTGCATCTAGCGTAGCTTTCTCCCGGGCTTGGCTTGCCAATCACCCTGTGAAACACATTTTCCCATGACTTTCGCTTTTTTGCGGGGAGTCACTTTCAAAAAGGAGGAAATTATAATGTTGATAAGATTGCTCATGTACAATGATACAGTGGGTAACACCAAAAGTAACTGAAAAGAGCCACAAATTATGATAATGATACTTTATTTCCCTAAAAAAAAACATGAAACTTAGGCATGATATTGAATCTATAGAAAAGAGAAATAAGGCTGTAGGCTTTCAAAACTAATAAAAAAAAACATAGTCATTACAACCAATCTGAAGTGATTAAAAGGTATGAACTACCAACACCTTACAGTATCCTCTTCTTTACAGATCCAACTTGTACTTTTGGTATTAATCTTTAAGATATGGTACTATTGTATCTTTAAAAAAAAAACATTCCCTTAAAATTCTGAAACTGTTTATATTTACTTCAATGTTTTCTACCCTAAATTAAATATTTAATATTTTGTTGCAAAGATATTTGTCTAATCTTATGTTGGCTTTGGTATAGAACTTCACAAATGCATTAGAAAGGAATGTAATAAAATTATGAAAATCTTACGGGTGTCATGGCCTCAGCCCATTCGCCATGACCTCGTTGAAGAATTTTAATTCTCTCAATATCACTACAAATTTGGACAAGATCCCCAACAGCAAACTGTTGTGTGGAAGATGTTTCTCCACAAGAAGAAGTCTGGGGTACAGAATTGACTTTCGTCAGAACAGCAGGGTGAAAGGTCCATCTACATAAAAAAGAAATAATTTTATCACAATCTTTGCCCAGAGGGTAAAATGATCTGAGAGTTTCTTTTATCTACATGGTAAAAAGTGTATTGTGTCAGTTCTTTTTCACTTATATAGTTCAGGGACGTTCTGTCATTTCTTCTAATGTATACACAGTATGTGTTTAAGTTAGTACTTTTATCTACATAGTTGAGCACGTCCTTTTCATAGTTTTTACCCATACAGCAAATTGTGTCTTGTTTGTATATTTATCTACACAGCAACTGTTTTCTGTCAGTTCTTTTTAACTAAACATTAAACTGTTTTGTCAGTTTATTTGTAGAGTAGACTGAGTTCTGTTATCAATATTAGTGAACTATGTTACATCAAGATAATTTCAATGTATATAGTAAACCTTGTTCTATCAGTTCTTTTTCAATGATTGTAACTGTTCCTGTGAAAACTACTTCAACATAGAGTTAAATATGTTACATTCAAATGGTTTTGAATACATAAATCAATCACAGCAGATATAACATGGTGGTGGAATGGAATTTATCAGAACTGCACTTTGACATTTTATAGGTAATGTGATCTCACCAAAAATTAATTGCTTTTGAGAAGAGTATGTATTTTCTTTCTGACACAAAATAATCACACACTTAGATCTTAAACATGTAAGCAGACTTAGATTTAAAATTTCCAAATCAGAGATATCCGTTGTATTTAATTGCATTGGAAAACAAATGAATATGGATCAAGTTAGGGCAACAGGACCACTCAGAGATAGACCTGCAGAAAGTTGTACCCTAGCCATGGTAATCAAAATTATGCATCATGTAACAAATGAAAATCCACAAACAAACAAAAAAAACATTCATATTTCACAGGCAACAGTATCTAAAATAATAAAAAAAAGGTCTTTGTCTGGAAAAGCAACACAAGTCACATGTACACAAGTTGCTTCCAGAAGAAGAGGACCAACTGTAATAAGCTGTATGAACAGTATCTTGCTGAAGAAAAATAACAGTATGTGGTTAACAAAGTGTACCTTGATAACTATAACAAATCTCATGATGTTTTGTACAGATCAGTGGGTAGAAAAATTTTCCAAAAATTGGTACACAGCATGCCCCAAAGTTCAGGAAAAATATGTACAAAAGTCAAGGTGAACTTTGCTTACTATCATACCAATGTCCCAGACTCTTTGTATAACACAGAAATATAAGTTTCATACACAGATGAGGCTATAGGGTATGGGTTCACCAAGATAAGGTTTCCAGTTAGACCTCAAGCAGCTACAGAACAAAATGGGCATTCATGTTATTCTACACAGATATATTGATCAAGTCACCAGGAAGAGCACCTACACATTCCTGTGCAATAGGACTGTTCAAATGAGTTCTGAGAAGCTACTGTTCTCATTCACTGGAGAGATTGTGGAAAGCCTGCAGGAAGAAGTGATGTGCTTTGGACATGACAGACTTATAACAGAACCTTTTGCAATGGACACTACACTGAAAGGCTATTGTCAAAATGCATGGTCTTTAGAAACAGTATGACCAAACACGGCAACATGAACTTTAATGATACAGTAAGGCTCCAAAATAATTGTAATAAACCATACTCAAAACTCTCTATGTAGTCAACTCGTGTTCATCCAATCATTTTCATTTAAGTACTAAATAAGAAGATAAATTACACATTTTAGGTTTTAAATAAGCATACTACCTAGTAACTAATTAATAAAATAAGTAATTTAAATAATTATTTGTAGGTTGTGAACCAAAATACTTTTTTTTTAAATGGGGTCAACATTTTTCAGGTTCATTTATAAAATACAAAAAATTTCCTGAATGAAACTTTTATTACAACTGAACATAAACTAAGTCAAAAGCAACACAATACTTGTAGTTAGAATGTTAGTCTTTGCTGTAACAAGTTTATATGAACATGCAACAAAACTGTAACATCTAGAATCTAAAATGCTCTAAGTTTGTGTTTCTTATAACAGTCCTTTTATTTATATTCCAAATTATTGAAACAGACTTAAACACTTAACTTTGCTATGTCTGAAGTTGTTTGAGAATCTAGATAAATAATTTTTAACATTTAGTTTGATTTTAAATGTAGCATTTTTAAGAAAAGTTACAAACCTATTCCCACTTGCATAAGATACCACAATATCATGATCTTCATCCACAGCTGCAACAGTCCCTGTTGTTCCTAAACACTGCAAGATGTACAAAACATCATTGTATTTCAAAACATTTTACTGCTCATAAAATTCACCAACACAGCTGATGACTTTGGAGAAAAAAAATGCATTAATTTTTTGGAACTATTGTAGAAAAAAAGCAAATCAGTGGATTCAATCAGGTGGAAATAACTTCTAAGATTTAAGTTTCTCACATAAAACTCCCCCACAAATATCATAAAATCAACAGGTAAAAATAAATCCATGCTTGGTTAACTTTCCTAACAAAATATTTCAATAACGACAGTTCTTTAACAACACAGAAGAAAACGTTATCTAAAAAAAAATTATCTTGAACTCAATTTTTTTCATTTTATTTGCAGTCTGATATTACTGCCTTTTGTAATTAATCAAAATAGATCTTTAACATATCATTTCCTTTTAATTCTTTATCAAAATTGGTAAACAAAAAAAAGAGAGATGCCTCGTTCACTAAAATATTCAATATTATTATGAATGGAATATTAATTGCATTGCTTCACAATGTTATAGTAAACCTGGAGGAGGTTGAAAACATGAATATGGCCATGATCACATGTTGTTCAATAACACCTCAATGGACCTTGAAGAGTTTGACCCTTTCCACACTGGTAAAGGTATTATTGATACCCCATTTTTTCATTATCACAGTGAAACTACTTAACTAAGTTGCATGAAAATGGTACATATACTCTACCTAGTGTCTAGTTTCTGCATGACTTTTTTTAAATTTGATTTAGTATTTCTATTATTTTCCAGATTGTGAAATGTTTTAAATTTTAAGAAACACTGTTATAATATAACAAAGAAAACACTTTCTTGCATCTTAAAGTTTCTTTTTTTGTTATTATGATCAGAAAGTTTCCTTTTAAATACATCCAATCCATTTTACCTTATTTGATATTCATAAATATATTTCTTTTGATAATTTACTTTTCTGATTGAAGCCATGGCCTTAACACTGTAAATCAGTACAAACACAATATGACTGAGAAATATTTACTAATTACAAGTTATCTCACAGGTAAATATGATAACAGGTTACTTTCATGACCCATGGCAGTACAACATTTTGTCAGTTTTTGGTTAAGATCACGTTTACCAAATAATTACAGATTGTTTTCTGTGAATAAAAGGCTTTGCTATTTATATGTGTTGTTTGAACACAATGGACTTAACAATATATTCAATATCGCAGACCTTAGCTACCTCAATATCTATACCCAATATCTTTACAAGATTATGCCTTTACGTTTCAGAGGCATAACACAAAAATGTTATCAGAAATTAAAATATCATCTGAAACTATATAAATAACTCCAAGCTTCTAATTAATAAGGAAATATTTCAAAACTTTATCCTAAGGTTGCTTCATCACCCAATTCACCATTTTCAAATGTGCAACTAATATGCACACAATACTAGTGGAATATAAATAACACAGCAATATAGCTTAGAAATTCTGACTTCTGATGATTATGGGCTTTAAACTCTAACTCTTTCAAAAATGAGAACCAATCAAAGTTCTCAAGAAATGCACCACTGGATCATACAAGCAAATGAAGTTTTAACGATTTAAATTCACAGTTGGACAAACAGAAATTATAAAATAAGAAAAATATTTCATGCTGAAACCCGATTGGAAGAAATAAATATAAGCTTAGAAACAGAAAAAGAATAAAAAATAAAAAAAGTTTAATGCTTACAGTCCAGACAACTTGATAAAGAAAGAAATTAAAATGTTTGAACATTATTATAATTTTCATTTGTGAAGCAAACTCGGTCAGGATAATATAATGCTAAAACATCAACTCTGCATGTTTTTGAGTAGAAAATTAAAACATATTCTTACAGAAAACCTGCAATTCAGCAGCATTATTGAATGTTGGTACACTACACAAGGCTAAAAGCTGAATGTTAATCCTTATTGTTTTCATTTATGAATAGCTAAATGTCAATCATGAAAAAACAAGTAATAAATATAAGGACTAAATTCTTGCATAATAATAATGACTCAACAATGTGAAGTCCTAATTAATGGTCATGTATGTTCTATGTAGGACCACAAAATTTCTTTTAAAAGTTCTTTAAACTACTTCACGTCTTACCTCAAACATACCATCCGTCCAACCACCGTGTCCATGCTGGAGAGACTGGACAATGCCCAGGTCAAGATCCACATTAACTTGGTCACCAATCTGGAAACCATGGACACCAGTTCGACCAGGACCTTGTTCACCTACAGACAAGATATTTGTACATCATGATCTTTCAGTTATATTGTCATTTTAAGAATATTTTAACCTTTTCTGACATCACCTCTATGAACTTAGAAGTACAAGATTACACAGAGATGAACCAGAAAGCATAACAAACAGGATTTTAATATTTTGGAAGAAATTATTACACGAGCTAAAAGAAAAGGGGTTATAATAGAATAAAACTTCAATTTAAATCCTTCTTTTTTTTCACCTAATTTCAGAAATAAACTGAAAATGAAGTGTAAGCTCCTCAAACACCAAAAAGTTTCCAGAATGAATTTTCAAACATTGATAGATTTTCCTATTGACCCCGAGCATAAAACTACTTAAAAACTTCAAATAGTTTCTGAAATAAAAGAATCGTGTAAGTTTTTCTTAGCAGACAAATTCATGATATATTTTTTACCATTTTTTCACTGTCATTGTATTTAGCTAATAAAAGAACAATGCTTCTCTTTGTGTGAAGTGCAAAATAAAAATTATTGTAAAACAATTATACTACAAATATATACCAATTACTAAACAGTGTACGATTAACCCATTAACTGCGGCAGGAGCAGCTCAGTTGCCGTTTTCTGACTCACAGATAAAACTGAGTTGCCATCAATCACAATAAAACGGTAATTTTTGTCATTCGCATAGAGTTATAGTTATATATGTGCGACTGACGGATATTTTTTCATCCGCAGTTAATTGGTTAATTTCTGACTGTAGAAAAAACGACTTTAACTCACCCAACAAAGGCAGATGGTCTCTGTATGCTGTTCCACCTTTAACATCATTCACTACCTTCAGATCAGCCTTTACGCATGGAGAAAACAATAACATTAGTTAGACTACTTTAAATAAAAAGACAACTTTTTCCCAAATAAAAAAACCAGTAAAAACATGTGTTCTATTACTTTTAAATTTATTGTAATAAAATTTAAAAAAAAACTAACATGCATTCATCAGGTTCTATAATTTTTACAACCCGTAATTATATACTCCTATAACCAAATCTGTAACAGGAAAAATGTGAACTTTCAGGACCATACATAAAAAATATCAACATTGGGATAAGTATAAAAACTAATATTACTAGAACAAGTTTCACAAATCATATTGCCACTCTTCCAGAAATAAAACAAACAAACATACATATTACAATGTTCAAATTTTGTCTTTTTATGCGATATATTTTTTTATACAGTATTGCTCAAAAAATTACAAACTACATTGTTATTAAACATTTACCTTGTGCAAACAAAAACCTTGACTTTTGTTTTCATATAAATACAGGAAACTTCCTAGTTGGATTCCAACAGATATACTAAGTGTGAGAACTTTTTTTGTTTGAGGATGGGGTATTGATCTGTTCATTAGAGGTGTGTGTGTAACAATGAAGATGAAGCAAACAAATACTTAGACCCGGTAGTGATACTTAGGCTTAGTAAAAGATAAGCAATATGATAGCTTAAACTGCATGAACAATAAAGCATTGTATTTTAATTTTCAAACCTCACTACATCATACAGGTTACCGAACATCTTGATAAACTGTTTTCTTAAAATTATGATTACTTTCAGCTCAGTTGTTTAACATATCATGATAACTGCATTTGGATAAGGAACAGGATCTAGGGGTGTAGGTAGATAAAAATCATAAGCCTTCATGATAGTGTTCTACTGCAAGTGGTAAGGCTAATTGAATTCTTGGTTGTGTGTGTGTGTAATTATACTGATTACAGGTTCAAAGATGCCATGGTCTTCTTGTACAAGCCACTAGTTAGGCCTAATTTGGAGAACTGCGTGCATTTTGTAGTTCCCATATCTTTGGAAGGTCATCGAGTTATTGAACAGGGTTCAGAGAAGAGTTACTAGAATGATTCTTGGGAAGAATGAGTTGTCATGTGACAATAGTTAGAATCCCTTAACTTTTTTGATCTAATAATTAAAAATGATTGAGAGAATTGATCAGATTCATGTTTCAATTTGAATTATAACAGCAGTAAGATAAAACATCACAAGTTTCAAATTTAGAAAATGTCCAACACATCTTTACTGTAGAGCTATAAGCAATGATTACATCAATAAGTGTCAGCTAATTAAAATTATGATTAAATCGATTAATGTTACAAAAATATTCAACTAATCAAAATTAGTGTTCAAGGTTTTTACTATTTTCGACTATTCTAACTACCCAAGACTCGTACGAGAATAATTTATTAGCTTAATGTAATCGATTAATAAGTCTGACGATTAGTTGATTAACAAACTCCACTAATCACCCATCTTTAATCTTCAGTTGAGGTAATTTTATTTCTACGATAAGATTATAAATCTGTGAAACAAGTTTCCATGTAGAGTGACAGAGGTTGGAACTTTACAAGAGTTTAAGAAATGGGGGTTTAATATAGTGACTAGTTTTCTGTTTGTTGAAAAGAAAATTTGATAGTCAGGATATCCTTGACAAGTCAGAAAGCCCCTTGATGTTCCATAATTTACATAATTTACAAAGCTTAAAAGTATGTTCCTATTGTACAAAATTACCATAACCTTATCCTTTTAAACACTGAGATTATATAAAGGCATTTTGCTAATGACTGAAATCATACACACTAAATTTATGATAAAGTTATAGAAATATGTTATTCAAAATCTTGCAAATACTACTGCAACTATAAATAATTAAATGTAGAAATGTTAATAAAGATAACATTAAACTTTACATTACTTTGAAGTAGTTGCCCAGCAACAGGTTAGCCACAAAAACTTCCTACACATGTGGAATTTATAAAAATAAAAAAACTTAGTTTTTTTTTACATGTGGTTAAAAACTGAATATCAATCAAGACCTTCAAAGTTTGAGATCAAGCTTTTCAAGAGTATGTTACATTTGTTTCTCAGTCTTCGGAAGGTCTAGATTGATATTCAGTTATTAAAACAACTTAGCCACACAAATTCGATGACGAGGAACCCACTTTGAGGCTAATAATGCTTGGAGATGGCTTGAATGGGAAACGAAGAAAAACTTATATTACAAAAGTTTTTCTTCATTATCCATTCAAGCCATCTCCAAGCATTATTAGCAACACAAACTTCCTACTCGTGAGGAATTATTAAAAACAAAACAACTTAGTTACAAAACTTCCCACTCATGACAAATGTATAAAAATAAAATAATGAATAAGTAATGTGAGATATAAAAAACTAGTCAATATTTAAATTTTTTTATCTAAACTCCAAAAAACAAAAATAATAAAGAAACATCCCTTTCAGCAACATGCATTATCATTTACCAACTAGTTAACATATGTACCATTCCCTCAAATCCAACACGATACAAGTTTTTGGCTCCATTGTCCCAAATAACGTAAGCCGCACTTCGAGGACTAGCTGCACTCCAGTCTTGGATCTCCGTCACTTTTCCCCGACGACCATTTCCTCCATCTTGATCCTCCCATTGCCAGTCAACCCCTCGAACTACACGAGCACCAGGAAAAATTCCTCGAATGGCTATCTTTTTACTTTTCCTTCTGGGTTCCATGACAACTCTAATAACACACATTAAAAACACAAGATGAACTGACAAGATTTGAGATAATTAGTTAGCAGAATACATTTAATGAAAACTTCCCAGAATTGATTACAATATTTTAAAAACCAACTGTACAAACTTTAAAATTCTTAATATCTCTGATTGGTCAAGACTACAAAACAAGTTGTATCCTCTAACACACAAAGATCGGGAACCACTAAACTAGTACCTATTGGATACCACAAACAGTTGTAACAACTTACCCAGATCCAAGGCTCGATAAATTTCACTGTTAATATCTTAGAAAACATCCATGAGCACAAATGAAACAAATTTTTGTATTATATTAAATGTTTGAAAGTTGAAATTGAAATCTATGATCCATATAACTCTTTCTCACATATCTTCTTAGATTTTAAAAGAATATGCTTGGTTATGCCACATTTGTTAACAATGAGTAGCCTATATTTCAAAATATTCGCAAATGAAAAATGTACAAATGTGAAAATCTATAAATTATGATATAAACGTCCAAGACTGACACGGTTTTCTGAACTATGTTTCTTTGTTCAAAAGTCTTACCTTTCACTTCCAGGTGTAGCAATGCGATAGAAGCGATGCCTCAGGTGATGTTTATCCCCATGGTAACAGAGGGAGCACAGATCATAATTAGTACATTCGGCACATTTCCATCGAAGTCCAAAGATTGGCTGCTGTCTGCAGGTGTCACACATGGTTCCCTCATGTTTGATTCCTGAATTAGAATTAATTATTACAGTATCTAAAACAGTGTATTACATCTAGTAAAATTATGCAATAAAATATAACATCTTGACAAGATTACAGACACAAAAAGAAAACCCTAACAAAATATTTTGCATCATGCAAATGATATTTTTCTGGTTACAGAATAAAATCCAGTCAAGTCTTTTATGTCCTCATGGGTTTACCTAGTTGATATTTTAGTATATTTAACAATTTTAAAGTAGTCCTTCACTTTAGATGACTGCTGCTCAAAATCTCCCATAAAATGATTTTTGTAAAGGTTTGTTACAGCCCTCATTAAGTCTTTAAAGATGCCCATTGTTTTGGGCCCATTACTGGTCCTTTTATTATTTTAAAGAAATAAATACTTTTGAATTAAGATCCTGTTCTTAATTTTTATGGCATTAGCTACATAATCAACTGTTATTTGAATAAACAGATAAGTTGACAAACAACTTCTCGTGCCCCTGTTGGCTGCTATGGCTCCTATACATTAATTCTGATTTATCTAGACTAGCAATGTTACATGCACAATAATACAACATTTTCAACCTGTATTGTTGTATATAGACAAACATTCATAACTGAGAAACTAAGTCAATGTTTTAAAGTTTAAATTAGCAAATTCAGACTAGCAAGATTTTCACCAGATTTTGATCGTGAACTAAATTGGTCATCATAGTTCAGTGGCACACTGTGAACATGTTTCAGCTTAGCCAGCTGTTTTGTTGAAAAAAAAGGGTATAATCCAGTGAATATAAACTATATTCTAATGTCCAGTAAACAAAGAATCAAGATACAACATCAGCATGATAACAGCCCCCATGGACTATTTGGCAGTGACTATTTTTCAAATGTGAAGGACTGCTAAAAACTTTTCTTATATCTTCATGTGTTCACACAGACTTTGTGGCTATTCAAGAGTTATTAAACTTGTTTAAATAGTCATGAGGTCTGATCAACCCATAAGGATGTAAGAAAAGTGTTTAGAACAGTTCAACATGCTTAAATAGCCACAAAGTCTGTGTGAACCTTTGAGGATATAAGAAATGTTTTTAGAACTGTTAAACATGCCTAAAAACATTTCTTATATCCTCAAGTGTTCACAAAGATTTGTGGCTATCTAACCACATTTAACAGTTCTAAAAACTTTTCTTTTATCCTCATGTTGAATCAGACCTCGTTGCTATTTTAATAAGTTTAACAATTCTAAGTATATTTTTTTATATTGTTCTGGGTTGACATAATCCTCATGGCTATTTTAGTATATTTCAATAGGTTGACACAGACCTAGTTGCTATTTTAACATGTTTCACAATTCTAAAGATGCTTCTTTATATATCCATATGGTTGATAGGGTCTTCATGACTATTTTAGCATGTTTCACAATTCTAAAGATGCTTCTTTATATATCCATATGGTTGATAGGGTCTTCATGACTATTTT
>NW_013667105.1:31104-40723 GCF_000517525.1 Limulus polyphemus
ATATATCACACAGCAATAAATTATTCAAAATTTCAACTTGAATGTTAAAATTTTATTTTTGTTATGACTAATCTTTTAGCCAAACCAATTACTCCTTATAAAAATATCTAAGCATTTCAGTTAATAAATATGTTATAAATTTGGCTAATATTTCAATAAAACATAAGCTTTGGCATAATATACCAACAACATTGAAAAAAAACTGTCACATGAAGTTGTTTTGTATTTATACACTGCACATTTTCGTCAGCTGCTTGCTACAACACCACAAGCGATAGGTTGATTTCTCTGTGTGGATCAACTAAGCTCATAACAAAGATGAAATTATTTTTAAAAATATATCAATTTAAGATTATACCAGCATGATTAGTTTGAAGAGTGCTGCTAAAACATGTTCATGTATTCAGTGACCCATACAACTATAAAGTGAAAAGTGTATGCAGCATTTTACGACGATTTATGATCAGTTGTACACAGTTCAATCATTGCACAATTGTATGAAACAATTTGGTGGCTAACACATCAGTCAGAAGAAACATTCTTTGTTATAATCACATTTATGGATTACATCATTAGTACACTAAACTAACTATATGTACTCAACTTCCTGATGTACATATCTGTTATTGATAAAGTATAAATCTGCAAAGAAGTGTAAAGTGGATATTCATCTCTGAATCCACATTGTTATTATTACCATTTTTACACTTAGTTAAAATGCCTCTGCACAAAATGCTAGTTGTGCACATGATGAGCATCAACTGTACGATTTCCAAATTCTCACATGAACCACAGAACACACTGAAAAAAGCTAAAGAGTCAGTTAAAATACAAGTCATGGCTAAAAGAAAAACATTCTAGGTTTCTGCTTATAATGTTTAGATAAAAGCATTCAAGTGCGACATTTTTTTTAAATACAACTTTTCCTAAGGTGTGAAGCTAACAGATGTCTCATTATTTTATTAATATAATTTTTTAAAAAACTGTGGTAATATCATGGAGAAGACATTCCCCTAGCTCATAATTCTAGGTTTCCTCCTCAATATTAAATCAATAGAGAATCTCAAAATAGTTACAAAAAACTAAAACACAACACAATTTGAAACTTTATTAGGAAAGTAAACTGAATTCACATGCATCGAAATGAGGTCAATGTTATCAGCCAAGATAGCATTAGACCAGGCCTTGACAAATATTTTCAGATCTAGGAGCCAGCCCAAAAACTTAGGAGCCAGATCCAATATACAAAAGTTATGGAATACATTTTGAATCAGTTGTGTGGTTATGTTATGAGACGTACAGTTTTGCACTAAAAAACAAAGGGTTTATTATTAAATTTTATTATATAACATGAGCAGAAATACCCACCCTCCAGGCCAGTATTACTGCTAATTCCTGTGGAAGGCTATTGGGCCTGCAGCCTTTTCTGGAATTGTCTGACAGTTCTACAACAATGTACTCATACTTGACATTCAATAATGTTCGCCATCCATGAGAAAAAGGATTTTATTGAAATTTTAGTTTACAAATGAGCTATCATCACAGCATTACATCACAGAGTAGATTTTATTTAAGTATTTCTTTGTAGATGCAGTTATCAATGAAAGTGCCTTTATTTTCTGATGCAACACTCATGAGATTTTCACTAAAGATATGTACTCAAGATATGTCTGTAAATTGATAAAGTCAGTCTGATTCAGATTGGTAATGTTCATGTGAAGTATAAAAATACCTCTGTCCATTGTAAAGTTTGTGCATTACATTTCTTCTCTACAACCTCTAAAATGAATATCTACAAGTTCTTTCAATATTCCTGTATATTTTATCTGATATTTACACTTTTCTACCATGAAATGAATAGTTGATAACTCTTACATCAAATGCATAATACCATGTTGAATGGCAATCTGTAAAAGGTCATAATCTGTGTATTTTATTCCTCACCCATGCTAATAGGGTAAAAAGCAAGCAAAATGTTAAAATACAGATTTGGCTCTTAAAAGGATGCTGATAGTAAGGTTTTGTTGAATACTATGAAATTGTTGAGCTTTCAAATATGTTATTCTCTTCTACTTTCACAAAAGGAGATATTAGCAATACTCCTGACACCATGCATGTTGCATGAAACACTGGAATTAATCTGAATGATATAGTTACTAATTTCTGGTAAGTAGAAAGACTGAGTGATTAAAAATAGGTGAAGCACGAGGGGCAGACAAGATTTTGGCAGAAGGGAAATATTTTCTTTTTGAGCTTCTCTCCATTTTTGGCAAGTAAATAGAAAATGGGCAGACTAGAAGGTTCATAAGTATACTCACATTTTTAAATGGAATGAAGAGAGTTGCCATGGAAATTATTGACCAGTTTATGTTACCTATGTCGTGGGGAAACTTCTGAAAAGTCTTATAAAAGATGCTTTAGAAAATTATTTAGTGAAATAAATGAAAGAAAAACCTCATCTGTTACCTTTTTTTTTGAGAACATTATCTGAATGTAAAAAAGTATGTGGACTTGGGTGTACTTGGGTTTTTAACAACTTTTGGTATATTTCCACACAAAAAATATTACTAAGAGCATCACATCAGTAGGAGTCAGAGAAAGATTAGTTAATATAATGTAAGGTGGTTTAATGAGAGAAAGTAAAAGTTGGTTATTTACAAATGAATCCAGTTAAATTGGACCCTTGTTACTAATGGAATGCTTCCGGAGTCAATGTTTGGTCCTTTGCTCTTTCTTATTTACATTAATAATAATGACTTGGCGTAATTAGTAATGTTTGATGATGGCATTGAACTCTTTGGTATTTTTAGTTGTAATGAGGATGTTGAGATACTATAGAGGAAGTGGTGAGTTGAACAAATATTTGGCAAATAAACTTTAATTGTAATAAGCTTGAGATAATATGTAGGTTATCATAATTTGGATCACACATTTAGATAAGTTTACAAAATTAGCCTGGAAATAAATAGGATAAAGGCCTCATTCTTTGTGCTATATTCTCAAAACAATAGCCTAGGACAAGGGTTGGCAACCTGCAACTATTTAACGATATATGTGTAACTCCCGACACTGCAGACTGTACCCCAATGAAATAGGGGGTACATGTATTATAGCTCTCAGTATCTCAAGTTATTTAATGAATTTGAAAAAAATGGCTCTTGTTATTTGGGTTGCCTACCCCTGTCCTATAACAAAGGTGGGTGTAGAGGGACAACATTGAAATGATCCACCATTGTCTAAATGTTAAAATAATTATTGATGTAACTTGACTCTCATCCACTAAGCAACTTGCCAAACTGTGGTAAGATCAGCTATTGTAATTTTTGTATTACTATTACTACTAGTAGTATTATGTCTGACAAATGAAATATTAAACTTTGAACTTGAAGTAGTACTCAGTAAAACAAATAATGTGAAATGAATTTGGTAACAGTTACAATGTGATCTTACCTGTTGGAGCACTATCTATAATTCTTAAGTCATAAGCTCCAGAACATCTGTAATTTGCAGCTGTTCCATTGTCCCAAACAACAACTACCTCCTCTGGAGACTCAAAATTTCGAACAGTTCCAACATGACCCTCCCCCCCATCTTGTTTTCCCCATTTCCAGTCAGGTCCACGCATAACCCTTCCACCAACTCCTTCCATGATGTTTACTCTGTTACTTCGATTGCTTCCATTAGTTGTGCTACTTTCCATATCTGAAGAGAACAGAAATAGCCTGTCAAAATATTTATTTTTTTGAAAACTGAATTCAAAATTTAAACATTGTCAATTTGACAGGTTAGCCTAACTTAGAAGTTAGACAACTCCACGTCTCGACTTTATTGCGCGATATTGTACGAGACATCCCTAGCGGCGAATATTAGAATAAAAGCTGAGTTTCTATTAAGTAGGCTAACATTCCCGTCCAATTTGATAAGATATGGTTGTAAAGGTAGTGAGTTAGTTCAGAGTGTGAAAATATATTGTTGGGAGTTAGAACACTTGCAGTTTTTATTTTCTGTAATATTCAGCCACATAACAAAAACACAGTTATAATTGTGTCAGCTTTATTGTTAATTTAGAGAAGCCTGCGAACAGTTGAAAATAAATTGTTTTACAATTTGCAGTTTTCTAAACGTGTTTCATTTTTTAAATGACATCTTTTGTGTTTTTTTACTACATATGTTTTGTGGATTATACCATGCCGGAATACCATTGAACGGATGTGACATCATTTTTGGAAATATACGCTAAACATAATGGCGACCGTGTTGAAGCGACAGAGGTCACGTCGCCGGGTAGCTGCTTTAACGTTTCTATCTAATATATCACTTGATGGGACACATAGAGATACTAGACTTGGAATATTCAATCTCAGTTTCCAGCCATACCAAATGAACAATGAATCAAATACGAACACACCGAAAGAAGAGGTAAAAGAAAATGTAAATAACACAATTTCACACGCTAGCAACGGCATTGAAACTAACTGTCAATGTGACTGTGAGACTGCCACGGAAAGGCAAGAATATCGTCAGGCGAACCGGGATGTAGCAACGGAACATCAGAGCATTAATTCCACGAAACATGATGAAGGGAAATTTCCAACCGCTACTACTACTACTACTACTAGTACTAGGTCTTTATCTTCGTCTAGCGTCATAAGTCACAACTCGAAGGAGAATGAAAAGTAAGATAACTATTCTTGTTAAAACAAAGAAAAACGAAATTTTAATGCACTTTTAATTTACTTAAAAATTAAAATTATTGTGCACGTAGGATAGTCAGGCTTAGAATAGAGTTAGAACCTGGAAATGGAAGTTTAAATAAGTTAACAAACTACGAGAAAGTAGTGAACTATTACTGAAGTGAATATGAATCTTGATTGAGATACAATACAGTATACTGTTAGTGTTATTACCTAAAAACGGGAAGACGAACTTAAGTTGTTTCTTCTGTTCTAGTTCTACACTAAAAAGTAAAAGTAGAGGTTTGTATAATCTGTTGCTAGACCTTTAGCCAAGGTTTGAGTAAGGTGTCTTTGGTTTGGTGTACCAGGCCTATTTAAAAAAAATATGTGACTGGAGTGTTTTTTTTTATTTTAGTTACTGTGATAATAAAATGATAAATATTTTATTTGGCAGAAATTAACCCATGCTTATGAGAGAAAAGATATAATGGATGTTGGTAAAATTCAGTGTGTTTGCTTTTAGGTAAATAACATAAAAACAAACGATAAATAATGTTTTCCTTATGAGGTTGTTAAACCATGTAGGGACTTGTAAGTTGTAGAGGCAGACTATACTCACAAGGATGAGAAATTTCGTGAGTTTTCAGTTCACAGATGTCTCAGTTAGGTATTCTTAAATGAATGGGAGAATAATATTGTTAATAAAAGAAAAATACCAAGATTTTTTGCAGTGGTAAAATAGAGAATAATAGAATACATAAAAGTAATTCAAGATAAATCATAAAACCTACTTTAAATTTATGGCAAAGAGAGACAAAATAATACTTCTTAGATCACACCTTTCCCACAAAGTAGGTTTGGTAAGAAAAGACAAGGTGACATAAAGCCATTTGCCTCATTAAGGTTACCTCTTTAAACCCCAAAAAATACATGTTTATATATAAATTATATTTGAATACAATTTTCTGCTGATTGCAAAAAAAAAAGAAGAGATGGGGAAAACAGTAAACTTTAAATCTTTTGAATTAAAAATGTTTTCTAGTTGGATCCTGGAATGCTGAGTAGTTTTGATTCTTTACATTTAAAGATTTTAACATGATGGAAAGAATAGAGGAATGTGCTACTAGAATAATAACCTTGTTAAAATCAATTACTTTGAAACTTTACAGGATGGAAATACATAGGTGAATACTTTTAATTTAATAAAGTGCAAGAACTGAGAATTGACAAGGAATACTAATTATTGTTGTTAAATGAAATCACTAGTAAGAAGGATCAAAATAATTAGTTTCTCTTACATATTTTGTAGAAAGAATAAAACAATTATAATTCTTTTTGTGTGTGTCTAAATTTCATTTGAATATTGCAACATACCTCAAAAAAGTCTCTTGAATAATAGGAAAACTCTGACAAATTAAATTAAAAATGTTTCTTGTTTTAAAGAAAATATATGATCTATTAATAAGCAATGTGCCTAATAAACTTAAAATCAATTAACTCCAAGAGATTAATAAAAGGTTAGAAACAGCTTGAATTGGTAGTGAAGAAAACTATTATTTGTTTAACACAATGACAAATGTACAATGTTTTGACACGTTTTTATCATAATTACGTAAAAACAGTTTATCTAGACATAGAAATATATATAATATGCACACACAGACTGATTATTAAGTGCATAGCCAAGACTGACATAACACACTGTGTTGTGATGGTTAAAAGATGATGATTTTATGTAAATCAGTATATAAGAAACAAGTTGATAGCATAATATCCTATCAATATCATGCAGGAATATCCTTCAGATGATCTGTCAAAAAACTAAAAGCATATGTAACCAGTTTTCTGAAAAGGAAATTGTAACTGCAGATTGCTTTCTTTCACAAACCTCTCCATGCATCATTCCCTGTCCGAAAGGTAATTTTGTGTGAAATCCAACCTGCTTCTAAAGCAAATAGTAATGACTTGTATTGCTGGCTTGTATCAATAAAGGCAAATGACTTTTGATTACTGTAAGGACTGTTAGGATTTTCATGGGTTTGGATCACATGCTTAATCTAGATGTTAACCCACACAATAGTATTAGTGACAAAAAGGATCTTATAATAGTGGTGGTTAAATCACTCAAACTATTAAAGTAGTACTCTGTTTCTAGTAGTAAAACTAATAATTGACTTGTTGCAAATGGTTCAGAGGAAGACTACTAGATAATTGACTTGTTGGAAATGGTTCAGAGGAGGACTACTAGATAATTGACTTGTTGGAAATGGTTCAGAGGAGGACTACTAGATAACTGACTTGTTGGAAATGGTTCAGAGGAGGACTACTAGATAATTGACTTGTTGTACATGGTTCAGAGGAGGACTACTAGATAATTGACTTGTTGTACATGGTTCAGAGGAGGACTACTAGATAATTGACTTGTTGTACATGGTTCAGAGGAGGACTACTAGATAATTGACTTGTTGTACATGGTTCAGAGGAGGACTACTAGAATGATACCAGGAGTGGACAGATTATTTTGTTGGGATAAGCTAAGATATTTTAATTTATCTTCTCTTATTGAATTTTGCTATATTATTTAATGGGGTAAAGGACTTTAATTTCCTTGTGTTGTATTGTATACATAACAGGACAGTCTTCAAGGACCAGGTGGTCCTTTGATGTCTGTATGCCATGTTGTAAAGTCAAGATTTTTTTGCACTTATCTTTTTGGTATATGTGTAAAACTGCCTACAGACAGGCTTATTACTCGATTACGCAAAGTCTGATCTCACTCTCATGTTGCTTCTACAGCTGTTGTAAGTTTTACTGTGAAGTACTCTTAAGATTAGACCTTTAATAGTGATTACGTTTGTCATATGATAAGACCTGTACATGGTAGCATATCATATCTAGCACTTTTTCAAAGTAAGGTTAATGTAATTTATATTTTATATAATTTAGCCCTGCAACTGCTTGTTTTTGTACGTCCTGAAAAACGCGCGCGTACTTTACTATCTAAATGCGCATGCGCGCGTACTATTTCAACGGATATAAATAAAGGGCGGATGTAGATATACTTTAATAGACATTTTGTACAACAACAAATTAAATTTATAAGCTTATCAAAGTTTTTATAAAGTTCTAACGTTAGTTCGTAGAATAACATTTAAGTTCATTTATTAATGGTATTAACGTAAAGTTTAGCCCGAACTAAACTAAAGCAAAGAAAACGTACACAGGTTGTACAGGGGAAGGTTTATTACACCATGCCCATTCCTACCCTATTTCTTCACATTTTTTTGCGCCCATTCTTACACTTTCAAATTTATTTAATATGTTTTCCTTGTGCTCACTCTTTTTTCATACAAGGTGACATGATTTTATGCACCACTTATTCATTTGTGTTGATATCCTATATCTATATCATCATTGTGAGTGTGCACCATAATATTACGCTAAGTATTCAATGCTTTATGAATGCAAACTTGATTTAATTTAAAATATGTCTTATACATTCCTTGCAAAAGAGCATAACTTGTCTTCTAGCCTAGATAGTGACGCTTCTCTCAAGGCTCACCCTACGTTGGCATACCTCATACTACTCACAATTTCTAGATCTGTTCACACGGTGCTGTAGATCGAGAAGACCACACCCCATTCACTGTCTTATTTGACCACATCTACTCAGTATATGGAGTGAGCAAGGAGATTTATGTATTTTAAAACGGCGTCCCTGTTTAAGGTATTACCTGATGTACATCAAATAGCTACTCTTTTTGGTGATGTTTGGTATAGAAAAACGGTAACATAGCATGTGGTCCCTGTGCACTTATAACTATGGTAAGTCTGTTTGTTACACAACCAGAAGCGTTCAATAATGTCAGTCAGTGAGATTGAGAAATCTGTGGTTTTGTATTTGCTCTACCGACTTTCTCAAATGGTTGTATGACTTGTAATTTTGTTTGTGGTTTGTTTATGACCTAAAGGTGTCTCTCAAATACTTTTAAGATTTATTATTTAGTTGTTAAAGTTGTATATGAGTAAATAGTTTATATTGCGTGTATTGTGTATCCGCCTTGTTCCTACAATAAGTACTTATGATAAAGGCTTAACAAAATGGGCTTTTATAAGTTATAGATTTCGGTGTTTGCGAATAGAATTATTTTGTATTATTCGAGAAATCCTGTATTTAAAGAAGTAATTTTGCAATAAAGGTACTAATTTGACCGCAAATATTTGCTTGCATATCATAATCCCTAAATTTTGTCCTCAGTGGATTTTATTTTCTCTTTTAATATTGAAAAGAGAAATCTAAACTATAGGTAAGTTACATTCCAAAGTCTCTAAATGAGCAATACCTGTATGCTCTCAAATTAAATAGTTTATCTTCTGAGTAGTAATACATGGCAACCGCACAGTTTAAGTTAGTTTAACCTATTAAATTTATGAATCTGTTAATTACGGCGAAAACAAAAAAAAATAAAAGAAAACATATTGGCACTAAACTGTAGTTAGGTTCTAAGTGTTGCGTTCTTTTTTAAAATTACTTCCACAGTCCATAAATTATGTGGGTAAAAAAAGTGTCCATAATTGTTGTGAAGGCATGTTAAGGTTACCCGGCCCACCCAGCCCTTGCTTTGAATCACAATTTAGAAATTATAGACAGATTTATGTACAAAATTGTATCATAACTCGAACCATTAACAAAATATTTGTCAAAGCTTTACTCCATGCTGCATTAAGTACTCCATTTACTGTCAAAGCTTTCCTCCATGCTGCATTAAGTACTCCATTTACTGTCAAAGCTTTCCTCCGTGTTGCATTAAGTACTCCATTTCCTGTCAAAGCTTTCCTCCGTGTTGCATTAAGTACTCCATTTACTGTCAAAGCTTTCTTCCATGTTGCATTAAGTGCTCCATTTACTGTCAAAGCTTTCCTCCATGCTGCATTAAGTACTC
>NW_013667105.1:41689-45464 GCF_000517525.1 Limulus polyphemus
CCTAGATAGGTGGTTGGACATAGTTACTTGTTAGTGGTTCCATGTTGCATTAAGTACTCCATTTACTGTCAAAGCTTTCCTCCATGCTGCATTAAGTACTCCATTTACTGTCAAAGCTTTCTTCCATGCTGCATTAAGTACTCCATTTACTGTCAAAGCTTTCCTCCATGCTGCATTAAGTACTCCATTTACTGTCAAAACTTTCCTCCATGTTGCATTAAGTACTCCATTTACTGTCAAAGCTTTCCTCCGTGTCGCATTAAGTACTCCATTTACATTCTCTTAGGAATATTGAATACATTATTTTTTATTTTTTTTTAACTGAGAAATTAGTTCATTAAAGTTAACTGTCAATCTTTTAAGCAGTGTTTTCATCTAATCTAACGACAAACCACTAAAATAAACCTTTTGTTAATGAATTGCTCTAAACATAAGTATTTCCGCCTGAGGTCGTTCTTGGAAGTTTAAAATATTCTATGTTTTCAACACATTTTTTAAGTTGAACATTTCAATATTTTCTTGTTTTTAGTCCACAACGCTAAAAGCAGGGGTTCAATTCCTCTCGGTGGACACGGCAGATAGCCCGATGTAGCTTTGCTATAAGAAAAGCACACTGAAGTTTTTATATTTTCACTATTTGTTTCTAAATGTGTTTAGTTTTTGTTACACCTAGTAGTAATTTTGGAGTTCTGATAAACTTTCGTCTTTCAGCAACAAACCGTCCAATATGTATATTTTACCCAAGTAAATAATGACAAGATTGTGGTAAATGCAAAGCCTTATACGAATACCTTTACCTTCTACACTGAGTGTGTTGATAAAACTTGGAAGATAATTGTGAACTTTTTTTTTGCAGAATTATTTATCCCTATAAGAATAATAATTGTAAGAAATTGCAATTATTTGTATATCAAATTGGTAAAATTGTGTGCTGAACTAAGCATCTTTTGAAAGACTAGTAATGATATCAGATGTCGGATTCTGATGGCAAGCCAATGTGCCTTATTATTTATTATGTACCAGCAGTCTAACTAAAGCTCATATTACCATTATGATAACAATCTCTTGCTTACTGATTATCATAAAACAATATAATTTAGAGTAATTCATTCTACTGCCATCTAGTATTCAATGTGGCAACTAATGTTTCCCAGGTGAATGTAATATGAAAAAAATGGCTGTTTTCTTCTTATCAGAATTCTCTAAATGTGTAAAATGCAATTCATTATACGTAGCATTGTCAATACCTAATGAAATAAAAGTATTCTTAATACGTATACATATATTTAGATATATATTTCATTTTTAAATTGTTATGGCAACGAGACGCAATTTGCAATACAGAGGTTCTGATACATTATGCATCACAACAGCGAAATGCGTCATTATTAGTTACAGCACGTGTTCTGTAGACGATAATAGAAAATATTGATAATTTATATTTCGATTATAATAGTACATCATACACCTACTTGAGCTGATTTCAAAGTTTTTCCGGTGTCAGGATGCGGGAAAACGATTCACCGGTCAGGGGTGTTACACCTAGTAGCTCAATTTGAAGTTAATTTCCGGTTAGAACGTGGTTTTATCTTAATGAAAACAAAAGTAAAGTGTATTAAGTTTTTAAGACTCTTCTCATGAATACTTATTGCTTTGCAATTCTTGGTTCACGATATGTTCTTGTTATAATTGTTGCGCAAAGCTACACAAAAGGAAATGCAGCTATAGTCAACAGCGCCCACCCACCGGCAACTCTTTTGATCGTCATTGTTTGATCGAAGATATTTGACCATCACTCTTATAGCACAACCAGGGCCCCAAAGTACGAAGCTCGTTTTTGCGACAACGAAACACAAGCATTAAATCTTCGGTTTAACAGTCAATACACACTAACCTCGGCCACGCCCTGCCCTATACCATTTGTATATCGTCTGTTCGTGCGAATCTTACAACCACTACGTTAACATTAAGCTTGATTGAGATCATTCTTCTTCAAGGTAAAGCTGAAAGTTTCCAATTAAAATTATTTTTTGAAGTTTCCACAATTCAAAAGCTCGTAACATTGAATTACAATATGATTCTTGTTACTGTTTTTAAATGAAACAGAATCAAAATTTAAAAAATATATATTTCAGTCAAGTAAGTTTTATTTAATACATTACATACGACATTCGGCAATAACTTGAGCCTCAACTAGAAAAATCCTTCTTCCTCCGCTAGTACAGCCCGTTAGCTTCTGAGTGACCACAGAATCCCGGGGGTGACCAAAAATCCACAATCCAATTCCAGTTTCGGATCCAGGGACCATGCAAACATGCTTCTAAACCCTTCCCCATCAGGGCGTGTTTTAGCTCTTCTTTGTAGGGAGACTACACCGTATAGGTAAGAACACACCTGTACCACCCAGGGTCTACGTGCCAAGTTTGGTCCTGCTAGCTCCAAAATTGTGTAAGGATTTTCCGGACAAACATAACGTGAATTAATATATGATAAACTTAACAACGCCTGGGTATCTGCCTTCTTGTAATGACGTACTTATACATAAAGTGGGGAAAAGAGCTTATGGTAATTCGTCAGAAGAAATTTCAGGGTTAAGGAATTATTTATAATACGACGTTTTTAAACATACAAATGTGACAGTGAGTTAAGTGTTAACAAAACTGCATATATATACACACACAGAGAATGAGTCATAGTGAATCCCCCCCTCAAAAAAAAAAAAGACTACGACAAAAACAACAAACCCTTTTTTGTTATTAACCTGTTTTTGCTTGACCATTGCATCGGCTCAACATTCGAAATGTCCACTCTCCACCACTTTATCGGTCTATGTTTGACATAAAATCCTATAACATAATTCGTATGAAATACTACAGAATTAGTATGTTATTTGTCTATTGAAGTATGAAAAACCCCCTGCAAAGCCAGGTGGTTAGGGCGCTCGACTTGCAATCTGTGGGTCGCGGGTTCGAATCCCTGTCACACCAAACATGCTCGCCCTTTCAGCCGTGGGGGCGTTATAATGTAACAGTCAATCCCACTATTCGTTGGTAAAAGAGTAGCCCAAGAGTTGGCGGTGGGTGGTGATGACTAGCTGCCTTCCCTCTAGTCTTACACTGTTAAATTAGGGACGGCTAGCGCAGATAGCCCTCGTGTAGCTTTGCGCGAAATCCATAACAAACAAACGTATGAAAAATGAATCAACTTACCCAAAAACAAATATTTGCACATAAATGACAGAAAAAGCTACATTGATTTAACCCAATATTTCACATCTTAATAATTTCATGTATGCGTATTTGAATCATATTCAGTCATTGAAAGGTGGGGTAGAATCTGCTTGACTATATCAGTACAGAAACTAAAAACCGTGATCACTTTTGAGAATGGCCCATTTTCGTCTGCAACAACAATATACACATGTACGTTCATGTGTAAACCACACATAAAGGAGACAGCTGAAAGTCCGCTGTGTATATATATAGCTGGTCCAAACCTTGGCCGTGACGTCTGTGCTTCACTTCGTTTATTCCCAGATTGTTCTAAAGATAACTTTCTCCTTGGAAGCTTTGACAGTAAATGGAGTACTTAATGCAGCATGGAGGAAAGCTTTGACAGGAAATGAGTACTTAATGCAGCATGGAGGAAAGCTTTGACAGTAAATGGAGTACTTAATGCAGCATGGAGGAAAGCTTTGACAGTAAATGGAGTACTTAATGCAACATGGAGGAAAGCTTTGACAGTAAATGGAGTACTTAATGCAGCATGGAAGAAA
>NW_013667105.1:46163-60509 GCF_000517525.1 Limulus polyphemus
GGTTTGCTAATTTTGAAGGATAGTACCCCAAATTGTTGTAAAGATAACTTTCTCCTTAGAGGAGATAGGTGGTTGGACATAGTTACTTGTTAGTGGGATAAAGGTTTGCTAATTTTGAAGGATAGTACCCCAAATTGTTCTAAAGATAACTTTCTCCTTGGAGTAGATAGGTGGTTGGACATAGTTACTTGTTAGTGGGATAAAGGTTTTGCTAATTTTGAAGGATAGTACCCCAAATTGTTGTAAAGATAACTTTCTCCTTGGAGTAGATAGGTGGTTGGACATAGTTACTTGTTAGTGGGATAAAGGTTTGCTAAATTTGAAAGATAGTATTTTTGACCTTCACTTTTTGGTCCAATTAGAGCATTATAGTAAAAAAAAAAAGAGTTTAACTATGTTTCCTATTAATTCCATTCTTACACGAAAAGTTCAAAAATAACCATATTTATCGCGTTTTTTTATGATATAGAGCTAACAACTGTAGGTCTTGAATATCTATTTCCTTTTTTATCTTCTGTTATCTAAGTTTTATAGTTGTGGGTATCATTACATTGTATATACGCCCATTGCAATTAGTAAGAACTGTAATATAGTTTAGCCTTGAAAGTAGTGTGTGTTGATAAGGGTTTGAGGACTGGTATCTTGAATTTCATATTCTGTCAGTATATCTTCCTTGATATAAACATGTAATTTACCATTTGACACAGATCCCTAAAATGTATTTTCGCGGATTTTTGTCGCCAGTGGATATGGATTATGAAGTAAAAACTCTAAAACATTACCAAAAATTATTTTTAAAAAAGAAAGTAATTATTTGTGCGTTTATTTATGCTTTGGTAACATAAAATACGTCAGTAAACTCGTAGAAACACATTTTTATTTCGTGGATCAAGTTTATCACTTGGTTCATTGCCAAAAGTAAAAAATAAATGAAATAAAACATTTGTCGATGGTTAAAGGACTGAAAATTGTGACGTATATGTATATATGTATTATGCACGTAGTTTTATTGGCGTATAATTAAAAATAACTAAAAATTCTAAAATGATTTGTTTTCAAATAGAATTGCTTCAAATATTAAATTTCCATATCAAAATCAAAATAATGAACGTCGTAAAGTGTGACAATAAGCAGTAACAAATAGCTAGATGTATTTGTCTTGAAAGAAGGCGTAATACACTGTAATATCTATTATTGTAATATTGTTTTTGGTTGGAGGCGCTTTTTACGTCACGTAATGAGCGCGTAGCTTAATGACTTGAATCTTCTTGAAAGTTTAGGTAACGATTTGACTTAGAGAAAACTGTTGATTGATCAGTACAGTGGTTCCCAACCTGGGGTCCCCGGACCCCTGGGAGTCCGCGTCGGTGATGCCATTTCATTAAACAAGTAAGTTTTTTAGTACTGATGTTTTTTTAATTGCACACTCAGTTATATATATGTCTTTTATTTGACAGTGAAAAGTGGGAGAACGAGTTTGTGGGTAGGCGGAATCTTTCAAAAATATGGGGTCCGTGGGGGGGGTGATAATAAAAGGAGTCCATGGTTGAGAAAAGGTTGGGAACCACTGGATTAGTAAGTCTTTTACAGTAGTTGCTTTATAGTTGAGCTAGGAAGCTTCTTAGACTGTCTGCCACTTCAGTTTGGTGAATATTGTCGAAGAAATAGAGAAACGGGAAAATTATTAAGTAAATGATTGTTTATCGTTAATCAGTGAACTTGTGCAAGGCTGGAACCTGTATTTTAAGAAATAGAACACTTTCGTTGTCCGTAATTGGACTGGACTTTTTTGTTTTGTGTGAATAATCCAAAAAAAAAGCTGGGTTATTTTGTAAAAACTGTGTGTTTTATTTGTACGTTATTAGAAGTGATGCAAATATATTACTAGAATCAGATGGTTTCTTCTTTGTGGCGCACAAAAATATAGCTAATAAAAAGGAAACAAACAAGTATGATAAAAATATATATAAAGACAAGTAAGGATCGACATATACGTAACCTAGCTAACCATAATCATACAGAAAGTTTTATTGCGGCAAAAAGTATTGAAACAAGAAAGTCAAAACGGCAAAACTAAGTTACTTAAAATTAAAAAATAATTATCCTTGCTTTGGCTCAGACTAACATAATTACAGTGATTTGTCAAAGTAGAGATAAAACAAATAAATTTTAAGTAATTGAGTTTTTGTAGTTTTGACTTTCTTGTTTAAAATACTTTTTACAGCATTAAGACTTTTCATATTAGTCGAGCTAGCTAGGTTAGGTATATATTGATCCCTACTTGTCATTTTATTTATATATAAAGGCCCGGTATGGCCGAGTAGATAGGGCGCTCGACTCGCAATGGAATGCTGCCTTTAAAAACATAGTAAAAATCCATATAATATTTATCCTTGCATCTAGGGCCAGGTGGTTAGGGTGCTCGACTCCCAATCCGATGGTCTAGGGTTCGAATCCCCGTCCCACCAAACTTGCGCCCGTTTCAGCCGTGGGGCGTTATAAAGTTACGGTCGATCCCACTATTCGTTGGTAAAAGAGTAGCCCAAGAATTGGCGGTGGGTGGTGATGAGTAGCTGCCTTCCCTCTAGTCTTACACTGCTAAATTAGGGACGGCTAGCGCAAATAGCCTTCGTGTAGCTTTGCGCGAAATTCAAAACAAACCAAACTGAAAGTCAGTCGGTATACATTAAAATGGCGTCACATAAGGGACGTTTAACGTTGCAATTTGTACTGTCGTGTTGTCAGTAAAACGTGCACATGCCATAAATCAAGGGGAAGAATTATGCACTCTGTAGACTACAACACAGCATGACATATAATATTCACAATCAAGAAATAAAAATATTTGTTACGTTTAATTTTGGTATTATTTACTCTTGAAACAGAACACTTTCAGGGATCCTGTGGAAGTAGATCTAGTAATACGCCTCTGTGATATATATTTGGTTTTATTTACTCTTGAAACAGAACACTTTCAGGGATCCTGTGGAAGTAGATCTAGTAATACGCTTCTGTGATATATATATATATTTGGTTTTATTTACTCTTGAAACTGAACACTCTCAGGGATCCTGTGGAAGTAGATCTAGTAATACGCTTCTGTGATATATATTACTGATTTCTAAGTGAATATTATTTTTGGTTCTCCAAAGATGGGTCCTTGAATTTTTTTTGACCCATAAGTATGGCCTAAAAATAATATTGTTGGATCAAATTATGTGTCTTTTAGTATTTGTTTATTTGTAATTAAGTACAAAGCTACACAATGGGCTATCTATGCTCTGCTCACCACGGGTATCGAAACCCGGATTCTAGCGTTGATGTGTCTTTTAAGAAACGGGTTTTATCATGGTGTTAGTTTGAAAGAGTGATTCCATTATCCTAAGAACCCCCCTCACCCTCTTTTGGGACAGGGATAATACTGTTTGAACGTTGGTCCGACTGATTTGTTATTTTTGTTTTAAAAAAGTCCTGATGTGGATCTTTAGATCGCTGAAACAACGAAAGTGAATCGATTGTTTTAAATACGATATTGTAGGAACACCTGTCGGGTAAAATGTGTATTATTACAAGTACTCGCATCCTCACTCAACTCCCCCCCCCCTTTAATTTCTAATGAGAAAAACAAAATTGGGGGGGGGAGGTCGGAAAATGTTTGGATTTTCAAGTTTTTCTTATTTTCTTGATTTCTATCCATTCTTTAGTTTCCATTTAAACCCAACAAGCGTCAGTTAAGCTTCACAATAGTTGTAAAAATATTAGTTTATAAAAGTGTATATGTAACGATTGTAAGTCATGTATGGTTCCGTGTTTAATTGTGTATAATCTAAAAATAATGTGTCCTCCAGTGGCTCAGCCGCAATTCGAAGGCTTATAACGCTAAAAACTGGTTTTCAATACCTGTAGTGGGCACAGTACAGATAGCCCATTGTGTAATTATGTGCCTGACAATGAACAAACCAGATTTAAGTAATAAATACTTTTGATCCAGAAGTCCATTTTTCACGAAAAAATGAATAATATTTCTTGTTTGAATTAAGCACAAAGCTATGTAAAGGGCTATCTGTGCTCTGCCCACCACGGGTATAGCGTTGTAAGTCCGCAGACCTACCGCTGTTCTACTGTTGATTTTAGCTTCATGTAAGCATTTATGTCCATCACTGTTCGAATCATTTTATTTCAGATTTACATCAGAAGCGTGGTTTGAGTACGGAATTCTGCATGTTTAAGCACATTAAACAGTGTCATTAACTGTGAAATTTAAACCTTGTCCAACTATCTACTTATATTTGTTGATATTTTTACGTCTTATCAGTTAGTTGTCATCGCGAGGTGCGGGGTTGTGGCCATTTCTGAAGCACGTGTATATGTAAGTTCACGAACGCTTGATCCCTTTAAACACTGTTTTTAAAATTGAGAGTACTGATGTAACGTAAAATGACCTTGTAGTCACCATGTTTACAGCCCAAACATTTAGTGATTGTACACAGTATATTATGGTCTTTTGACACATACACCACTGCACTTAAAGGCTGTTCAGCAATATTTAACAGTAAAATGTTGCGAGTTCAAAAATTAAAACGTCATCAAACCAGCTGCATTGATGGGAGCTGACCTTATTTGATCTGTAGTTTTCAGTTGGTCATGTTCTTATTCGTTCAGAAAGTGTGCTGGTTACATTTTATTATAGTGTTTTTGGTAAAAAGTAAGCTGCATGGTTACATTTTATTAGTCTTCTTTGTTCGAAAAGTGTGGTGTGTGGTTACGCTGTATTAATTCTTCTTTGTTCAAACGAGAGAGGGAGAATCGTTAGGTAATACAGATTAATTGAGATTCTTCCAGTGCTCAAGTCTACCTTGGCGACGAAGGGGTCAAGTCGTAATTATTCATTGTAATTTGGAAACTTGCCAAATGATAACTGTGTATGCCTATGTCATCTAGAGGGTAGGGCTTTGACCTTGATATGCATGGTTCACCTGGCTTGATTTATCAATATTGATATAGTATATGTCATTTATCAACAAACTCAAGTTAAAAGATAAGTAGTTTAATGGCTATGACATTGGTTTGTTGAATTGAGTTTTTTGTACTTAATTTAGTCTCGAACCGTTCGTAAACTGTAGTAAAACCAAATGTCGAATCTCCTGCTACACACAGAGAAGAAGGATCGAATTTTCGCAAGTCACAATATACTTAATAACACCAAACCTGTAAACAAATTTATATAGCAAGTTTGCGTATAAAACACTTGATTAAACGTTGTATTTTGTGTGATATATTCCAAGCCAACAATTGATTTTTTTTTAACGGTTGTCAGTACCATAAGTATAGAATAAAAAGGTTGAGGGTTGACAAACTTAGGAAGTAAATCAAATGTAGAGGCAGTTCGCAGGCGTTATTCGGTTTCTGTTTGTTGTTTTTATAACTAAGTCATTATGCTAAACAGACACAATGGATCGATAAAATGTGTGTATTTATTTATTTAATCATAGAATGTTTGTATGGTTTTATATATTTATCGGAATTTTTGACATAACAACTCATTAAAATCTTGATAATTTCACGCTTATTAATTCTGTAATCACAGTGGGTAGTTTAAACTTCTACAGTAGTTTTCGATCGCCAAAGGAAATTTTCTGTTTGTTCTTTATATTATTCATACACTGTTTTGTATACTTCCCGTGTCTGTAGTCCATTTAATAACTGATAAAGTGGTACAATACGAGGTTGTTAAAGTGAGTACACCCCCTGGTGGTGTGTTTCGAGAGTGCTGAACCTGCCTGACCACCAAACGTTACACATGGATACTTTCAACCTTTGTACTGGAACAAACCTCATCTCGAATGGGCCTAGATGAAGGCTTTCCAGAAAAACACGCGATCCTAGACGTGAGTGGAAAGTACCACCTGTAAATATATGTTTTAATGATACAGACTGAGCCATGGTCATATTAAAGTCCGAGTCCCTTCTGGTCACTCTTTCATTAGGTTTACACACAGCTCCTGATCACTTTATTGCTATTTCAGTGTTGCTAGGTTCACCCACAGCTCCTGATTACTTTATTGGTACGTCAGTGTTGCTAGGTTCACACACAGCTCCTGATCACTTTATTGGTACTTCAGCGTTGCTACGTTCACACACACAGAGCTCTAAAGTTCCCTCTCATCTTTTTTCTTTAACTTATTATACTATCTGGTCTAATTTTTGAAAATATATCTAAAAGTAATAGTTTTTTATACCTTTATGTTTGGTTCAAAGTATAATGAACTTAGCGCTTTATTGTTAAGATACCAGGCACCATAAATCTTTTGTATTTTTGTTAAATGCTATTGTTGTTTTGCAAACGGGCTATTTCAGCCTTGCACCAAAAACAGACGCATCTTTGATAGCGTTGTCGTTATTACGTGCTGTACGTGTAACCATAGGAATAGGCGTTGCATCAAAACGTAAGATGGTGTATTTGTGTCCCTAGTGGTATTTTTTATCAAAATAAATGAAGTACGCAAGGTTTACTAAGATTGTTGGAAAACGTTTTGATAAAATTAGTTTTTAAGAAGTTTGTCTTCAAAAGACGGGATTTTTTTTTCTTTTTTTGTAGCGACGAAGATGTAACATTTTTACGAAGTGGGGTCAAGCAATTTTACACCTTCTGTGACTCGCCGATGTAATTGGTACATTATACACAAATTTACATTGATTGGTAAATAATAATAGTGATTAACAGAAAACAAATATAATGACGGTTTTTATACGATGGTTAAGGAAATAAAAACGCGATATAGAACACGTAAAGATTTTGGCTCTGCTCCTTAAATCTTTTATGTCACGGTGCATCCTCAAAAAAAAATCCATCAGGTGAAAAATGTTCTAACGTGAGTTTGTTGCTTAGCAACCAGGTTTTAGAGCTCGTGCTTAAGTACGTGTTTTTATAGTATATTGTTGTTTCTGCCAGCAGTCTGCAGAGTTCGGTAATCTAATACCACCCAGTTACTACTTTGTTTTTATTTCGTTTGTAAAACAAATGAATTTATTCAGTCCATGTCGCGTGGCTTCGTTTTGTTGTTCAAGAAGTTGTAGGCTTAGTAATAGAGGCTCTCAACCGTGTAACGGACACAAGAGACTTACTACAAGTGTCAGCCACCCATTACATGGAGTTTCTGCTTTGGAAACCAGATCGGTGCCTTTAGTTCGTTGACCACTTCAAATAAACAGAAAACAAATCACCCATCAGCTGAAATTATACAATTTCGTTTTGGATTGTGTTAACGAAACAAGAACCGTCAAGTATCCAAATCGAACTTAATAGCATCTTTAGAAACAAACTTCGTAACACCACCAAGCTTAACTATTCAAATATAATATTACCATAATAAATAAAGAAAACAACTGGACGAGAAACGTTCATTTCACGACGCTCTTGTCAAATAACGTGAGTTTATCAGTGAAATATCGCCACGTCTGAATTCTCAGTTAATATCAGTGATCGTTTTCGTAGGTGAACGCAGTAAACACGTTTTTGTCAGTAGAAAATAGTTGTTCTGAATTAAAGCTCAAAAACACTTAGCAACAAATAAGTTATGTATCATGTACGTCTGTATCGTTGAATCATATTCAAATTATAAAATAATTAGGTTTCTTTTTTTTCTTTTTGCGCAAAGCTACCCGAGTGATATGTGCACTAGCTGTCCCTAATTTAGCAGTGGGAAGGCAACTTTTCAACAACACCCACCGCCAAGTCTTGGGCTACACTTTACCAACGAATAGTGGGATTTGCCTTAACATTATAAAGCCATCACGTTTTGAAAGGATGAGCATGTACGGTGACGGGATTCGAACCTGCGACCCACAGATTAAAAGTCGAACGGCCAAGTCATGCTAGGCCTAAAATACTTATGAATTGTGGCTTAGAAACAAAACTTAACTTTATATGATGTATATCTGTACCGATAAATTTTGACCAGCGTTGTTTTTTTTTTGTTGTTGTTGTTTTTTCTCTCTCTCTCTCTCTCCAAAACACGCATTTGTGTCTTTAAACTCCTGACTGGCCGTATTTCATGTTTCAAGATATGATTTAATTTTTATATATTACATCTGTTCTTTTCAGTTTGTCATGTTGAAGAGTTTTCAGTTGTTGTTTGTTTTCGTCTTTGTCTTATTCCTAATTAATTCAAATCTTTCAGAATAAATATATACGCTGTTTATTTTTCGTACCAAAACTGATTTCCAATTATTCCTGGATATTTATTTTAACTGTTATTTTTTTTTTACAACTAATCTATTATAGAAAAATATAGTTTCTAAATATCCTGTGGTTGTATGAGACACATTAAAAAAGGCAAACAAGTAAAGAAAAACTTTTCAAAAAAGGAAATAAACGTAGGGATGGCTAATATCAATCCTTCCAAAACAATGCAAACAAGATAGATGGGATGGCACCTAATTGTGCCTCCTAAGTAGACTGATAAGGATAGTCATGAGTAAGACACATACTTCCAACTGTGTACCATTTACGTCGCACTGAAAGCAAAAACCTTGGCAAAATTTTCTGTTGGCAGCTTCCAAAAAGGGAATTTTTTTTGCTGTCTTTTTATTTTTAGATTCTATATATAACCATACAGTTAAAGTGTATTTATAGTCCTTTGTTAAGAGTCATAATACTTGGCCCTCCATGTTGCGATGTCCGATGTTACAATATATCCTGCATGACTTGTGATGTAAAGCACAGCAACCATGAAAGCAGGGAACTCCATTAAGTATCGAATTTCTTGTTCAGCATACAAACGGTATTTCACTTTGACATTTTGGTTCTTTCAAGTCTAGCCCAGTTGTCGAGTTCTGGTTATAAACGAAAAGCCTTCTGGATAATAACTTGTAGCAATCAAAAGACGACTCTGAAATGGTTTTAACAACTCTCATTTTAAAACCAGTAATGGAATAATCTCGTGGAGTTTCACAAAACAATAACATTTCTAGTGTGGCAACTACTCTATTCAAGCTTGCTTTAGAGTCAATAAAAGTCATTTTGTGGACTGTACGTTTTAAGAATCTGCCAGATGACACAGTCAGTGTTGATTATATTGAAATGTCAACATTTCATTCTATCCTTACCCACCCATCAGTAAGAGGTTACATCATACAAAAACAAAGCAGAAGAGTACCAGTATGTAAAATTCACTTATTTAGCAATGCATCATAGGTTTGCAATATCAATAAATGACGGGACATACGAATGATAGGGTGTATGATAAGGATGTCCTTTCTCATTCAAACTGCAGTTAAGTATTACAGGTCACTGTTCGTCACCATCAGTTTCATTTAGTTGGTTTTGTACTAAAGTTTATCGGAAGGGAAGTTTGTACTAGCTAGGTTTACTGCAAATTCAGACGTGTACGTTCTTGCTAATTAGTCTCCCCATATATAAAAAACGAATAACTGAAGTTAGTTAAATTCATGTTGTTAGAAAAACACGTAGGTTCAAGAAGTCTTGATAGAAATGAATAAAAACCCCTATAACCCGAGCGCTTTCGAAAGGTGAACCTTTCTTCTTCAGGGGCAAACTGGGGATGGTCTTTTTGCAGTTAGTTAAAAGTAGTTTCACTGTCAACTGACTCGTGAATCAGAAGACGATGAGGAATAAGTGCTTATGTTTCAGAACTTTCAACAGTGGTAAGGTGTCATCAGGGAGTTCCTTGGAAATTAGGGACTTGAAACTCGGAATCTACAAAGAAAAATATGGACATTACAGAGACTTGCATTTGGCTTCTGAAGTGTGCAATGAAATTTGGTTTTTATTACGTATATTAGATTAGCGTAACACGGTTTTCTAGTTTGATTATCAGTTTTAATTTGCCCACGTTAAAGGTCGAATTTTTTAAATGTTTGAATATTGAAAAAGGGTGTTTTTGCTTGCGTCCAGCCACTCTGTAGCGTGTTTTTGTGTGGGAAAACGTTATTCTTTAGATATTAAGATAGGTCTCTTTAAATATAATGTGTATACATATAATGTGAAAATGATGGAACTTTTGCGAATAGTTTTACATTCTTACCATATAACCAAAATTATAAACTGAACTGCTCGTTCTTGGTAAACTCCGAAAGATAAAGTAGATTATTCAAAGGTTACTTTGGCAGTTGTTATAAAAGTATATAAATGTCCTGTATTCAGTTTTCAATATACATTAGCGGTTTTAATAAAATAAAACCAATAAGGATCGTTTTATTAGATGATACGAAGATTTTTATTCCACCTGTAAATTACTTCATCTTAGAGAGTTTTCCAGTCTATTGAAAGGGCGTACAATTTTTAATTTCAGTTATATGGTACAAAAGCATGTGATACTACATAAAACCACTCGCAAAAATTTCGCGACTTAAATGTTTTAGAAAATTTACTATTGTTTAGAGAAGTGTATTTGGGAGTGTTTTAAACAATAGGAATGTATTTTAGTTAATTGGTGTTACGATACTGTAAAGCGCTTACGATTAAAAAGTATATCATAGCCATAATTCCCAGGAGTGTCACCAGTGGGGGAAAATAACCACTCCTCCAGATCAGAACAAACGATGTGCCTTTTCGATTTTTTGTAATTTTTTTTTTCTTGAAAGAACGAAGGAATCTCTGTGAGAGGGCCACACTGAGCCACTGAGAATTCACTCTTGAGGATTGAGAAGTTTTTAAACAAAATATTAAGTGCCTATTCGAGATATGGTATTTTCCCGTTTATATGCATCAGAACCATTTTCGACAATTACATGGAGAGTCCTCTTTGGAGAAACATATAGGGGGTTCCTTCCAAAAGACACATACAGAGTCAGCAAAGGACCCTTTAAGATAGACGTATGAAGGGCCCTTTTTCGAGAAACATATAGGGGCTCCTTTCAAAATACACATACAGAGTCAATAAAGGGACATTTACGACAAACATGTGGAAGGCCACTTTTAACAAACAACTATAAGGCCCTTTACGACAAACATGTGGAAGGCCACTTTTAACAAACAACTATAAGGCCCTTTACGACAAACATGTGGAAGGCCTCTTTCAACAAACAACTAAAAGGCCCTTTACGACAAACATGTGGAAGGCCACTTTCAACAAACAACTAAAAGGCCCTTTGCGACAAACATGTGGAAGGCCTCTTTCAACAAACAACTAAAAGGCCCTTT
This sequence comes from Limulus polyphemus, assembly GCF_000517525.1. NCBI lineage: Eukaryota > Metazoa > Arthropoda > Merostomata > Xiphosura > Limulidae > Limulus > Limulus polyphemus. The sequence continues at coordinate 57,328 of NW_013667105.1, forward strand.
GCGATAAACATGTGAAAGGCCACTTTCAACAAACAACTATAAGGCCCTTTACGACAAACATGTGGAAGGTCTCTTTCAACAAACAACTAAAAGGCCCTTTACGACAAACATGTGGAAGGCCACTTTTAACAAACAACTATAAGGCCCTTTACGACAAACATGTGGAAGGTCTCTTTCAACAAACAACTAAAAAGCCCTTTACGACAAATAAGTGGAAGGCACTGTTTAGACAAACTCAGAGAACTATTTTCAACAAATCTCAAATTTCTTATATTACAATCATCTCGACCACCCTCTGAAGACACATTTTCCTTTTTCAGCTCTGAATAAGGAAAACCTACATTCCGAGAAACCACCAAGTTATCAGTTTCTAGGAAATGTGATATAGTTTAGCACTATCTCTATTCTGAGTACTTTGTACAAAGCAAAACAGATTAATAACAACTTAGCACTATGTTTATATTTTAATTGTATGATACTCCGAATATTTTTGTTTGTTTCTTGTAAAGCACAAATCGATTTTTAGTGTTATAAGCCCTCGGACTTACCATTAGGTCATCAAACAGCCAAGTTTCTCGCTTAACAAATAATTAATTTACAAAAACGTAAAGTGATGGTATAGTGATAAACTTGTTAGTTTCTATATTACAAAAGAAAGTAAACCCTTTAATGGGTCAGTGGTAAGTTTGTACACTTACAACGCTGAAATTTGGGGTTGGATACCCCTCGGTAGACAGAGCACAGATAGGAAATAATAAAAGAACACAACATCGTGTGTAGCAGTTAGTGAAAAACCACAGTAGACGAAACAAACCGTCAGAGCGCAGATGGCCCACTGTGTAGCTTTGAGCTAAAAAAATAAACAAACAATACAAAAATACTTATTTGACACACTTTTCCTTATTAAATTTGACTTGTTTTCGTTTTAAGTACAAAACTAATAAAATAGTTCACCCTTTTCTTATTATTGTTAGTAATAACTGATTTTTAAAAACGCATATTAAGTAAACATATTTAATAACGCTGAAAAGAGGCAAACGTGGATAACCTTGTTCAAGTCGTTGTTACGTGCTTGGATCTAAAATCTTCTTTTAAGAATCGGTTCCAGAATACTTTCAATGAGTTATTTTTAACAGTAGCCTCGATGGCCTGGAAATGCTTATCGTTGAATCTGTATTAAGCTGCCAAGATAGCACTAAAGAGCCTAGAAATGTTTATCACGAATTCACATATTCCATTTGGAAAAAAAAAAAAAAATGTAAGATAACACTACTTTAGTCCAGTTTAAAGTCCACTTTTCTTTAATTTTGTAAACAATGCTGTCAGTTAACTGAATGGCGGCGCCATCTAGTGACATAACACGTTAATGTCTACTAGCAATATTTAATTTATTCACTCATTTCAGTAACACATGGGAATAAAAATTGTGAAAATAACAAATTATCATGTTTTTATAATGTTCTATTAGATCACTTGATTTTTTTTTTTTGTTGTTGTTGCTAAATATATATATACTTTGAAGACAGATTTGATCCTATATTCCCCAAATTTCCCTTAGGAGGTGCTATAGTAGAAACAAATTATATAAAGACAACAAGCTTAGTCTGTTTATGAACTTTAAAAAATGTGTGTGGGGAGCGGGTGTATGCTATGATAAATAATGCAAGAATCCTAACTTTCACACAATTTGTTTATAACATAACATGTTATTACACTATTCATCATTACCTCACCAAAAGTTTTATAAAAAAACATGGTATACATTGTGTGGTGTCAGGGTGGCTGTGTACGAAGTGGTAGGGATGCTTTCTGTTACCCACTTTCAACACCCATCTCTTAATGTCCTTCCACACTGTTTCACATTATTAACTGATGGTCATTGGCCAAAGAAGTGTCTTTTGGAATGAAGTTGTAAGGTCATTGGGCAAAGAAGGAAGTGCGTGTAACTCAAGATACAGCTCTTCATATCAGCATTGTAGTGGCTGTTGTTGTATCTATTTCATCTGAGTTTAAATATTATTGGATTGAAGTGGTCATTTTTCCATTGTATTCCTCAATAGAGAGTGGTTGTGCAATCTCTGAGATATGACATTTGTGTGCCCCCCCATTGTGTGTATGTTGTGTTATAGAAAATTTGATGTGTGTGTTTTCTTATAGTAAAGCCATATCGAGCTATCTGCTGTGTCCACTGATGAGAATCAAACCCCTTATTCTAACATTGTAAATCTAAGGACTTACCATTGTCCCATCAGGAATGGAAAATTGAATAAAGTTTTTTGGTGTAAGAATGTTGTGCTCTATATAAAAATGTAGTTTACATTAACTTACATCAAAGATAAAAAATGCTCAATAACAGCAATAAGGAGGAGTATAGGGGGTTGTAAGCTCCCATTAACATGACCCTTGTTCCAGACTGTCATCCCACAAAGTTAGGAGTAGTTAGGTAAAGGACAAACAGACAGACACACAGATTTTTGTGCTTTTTCATATATAATCTTCATATTTGGCTCATTCATCAAAATAACAGCTCTAATATGAATGAAAGATAACATATATATAATTAATGAAATAATCACGAATTTCACCCTTCCATAACTAGTTAAGAATATATCTTCAGCTAGGTATATTCACCTCATTTTTTTTTAAATGTTTGTGCAAATGTTCTGCCTTTAGTTATGATGTTTGTTAACGAGAGGTCATGAACATGTACCAATCCCCTTACTTGCGTGAAAGTTGCATATTCCAATTGCTAAAAACTTATATATCACTTTCACCCTCTATTTGTCTCTCCTCTGGGTAGGGTGAGCCCAACTCAGTTACATAGTGCAATTACTTGTACAAATTGGTATAAGTTAGAGTTATTGTTTTTTTCCCTTTAACTATTACTTGGAATAATTGATGAGGTATGCTGAGATGGATTCTGATATACTGCATGTTTTGGTACTTTTGTGTGAATTTGTTCAATAAATCAAAATTCTTTCTGTCTTTGTAGCTGGTTAGTAAGTAAAAAAGAAACATAAGCACAAATGTTGTGAATAAGTAGTTGCTTATTTGTTCACTTATGTTTATTTCTGTCTCTTGCTGTCCATGTTCAAAATTATTTGTTACAGTAATGTTGCGTCAGCGAGGTCACGTGACTAGTATCACGCCACGTCCTTCTAGAAATATCCTGTTCCTTCGTG
>NW_013667105.1:60519-69796 GCF_000517525.1 Limulus polyphemus
TTCGTGAATGCTCTAGCATTTACTAGAGATGTGTTAGTCTTGTATATATAAGACGGTCACAACGTGATGGAACAATGAGTAATTTAACTGAGTATTGTCGAGCATGAGCACGTGAGACATTCTTTGAGAATAATAGCGTTTGTTATAGAGCGACTGTTGAAATTAAGTGTATCGGTAAAGTTGTATTCGGAAAGAATAAACCAGTTTTATTTAAGAAAGGACTTGTGTCGCTAAAGTTTCGTTGGAACGAATTTACAGAAAATTAATTAACGAACGAATGGAGACGTAACAGTAAGTTTTCAGAATCTCTATTCTTGAGGATACTTTTGAACTAATCTTTTGGAAATAATGGACCTAAATATCACATGCATCAAATGCATATTTTACATGTAGATGTGTTGTAATTATTAGTTCATTATTTTGTATTTTTATAACAGCACATTTTGACACTGCTATAATATGTTTTGTTTTCCTTTTTGCTAATCCAGATGTGTTTCATTTCATACTTTTAAACATAGACACACATTATTGATGTTTCTAGCTTAGGAGTTTTGCTATTGGCAACATTGTTTCACAATTTATTAATACTTTAGTATGTGGGAGTAATATAACACTACACTTCTGCAAAGGAAAGCTGATATTGAAAAATAAAAATTTACATTTCGAAATCTGTATATTATTAAATTGGTATTTTTCAACTCTCTCTCTCACACACACACATACGCACAATGCTTATTTATCCTTCTGAGTTTGCAATTTCAAAATTTCTTACAGCTGAATTTGAAAGTAAATTCATTTCTTTGATGTAATTTTTCACAGTGATTGCTGAGGTAATTTGTTTAATAAAAAAACTGTAAAGATGAAATATTATTTAGAATATAAAATCTAGAGCTGATATCAGTATTTCTGATTTGTTCACTCATAGTATTTTAGTAAAAATGAAAAAGGTTGATTGAACACCTACACTGACTTTTGTAACATAAATTGCTTTTATAATGTTCAAGAAAAAGGAATGATTTTCAGTTTTTATGGTAGTTTTGAAAACGTTAATTATTAAATGAAGAAACATTGTAGGTTTTACTACTAGATAAGTTTGTAGATACTTGTAAACTGTTCTGAAACTCAGCATGCACTATTATAGTATAAACTCATTCTTAACAATAGGACAGCTGGTACAATAGCTGAAATACGAACAAGAATTGCTTCGTTTAGTCAACGCAAGAAACAACTCATTCATCGGCTCTCTTCTCAAGAACAACATAAAATTGTAGCAAGTGAAAGTTCGGAGAGCATAGGTAGGAATGAGCCTAACTTCCAACAAGTATGTTTTTCTTTTTTTTAATGATTGTATAATTTAGATTGGCAATTACAAACATGCAAATTAATCCATTGTTTTGTGCATTTGTTTTAAAGTATGTAAATAATTGTAATTATTTGTAGACACTTTTGTTTCTGCAATTATCTGATTTTCATAGATCAAAGTTATGCAACTTTTCATTTGTTATTTGTTTTCCTTCTGTTTATTGTTCACACCAACAATATGGTTGATAATTTTCACTATGATATAGGTCCAGCTTATCTCTCTCTCGTTAGTTTGTGTTCAGGGTTACTGATGAGGAGTGGAATTCTATGAATCTAGTATAATCCAATAACACGCATTCATCAAAGTGTAGATTGAACTGGACCTATCTTGAACTTAGACTTCGAGATTAAACAATTTTCAGAATACTAAGCTTATTTATTATACTTACTATTGTGTGGCTATACAATGTGAAGAACTGAATAGTGGCCAATGACACTTTTTCTTCACTTCACCTACCCAGTGTATAGGTTTTTCTCATAGTGACTACAAGTGAATTACTGTTAGAACTTACTTAAAAAATGATGTAATATCAAGTACTATAATTGTAATAAACTACAGAATTATATCTGTTAACATTTTATTTCACTTAATAGACATTTAGGTATTCAAACACTTGTTTGTTTGTTGTTTTTATCATAATTCAATTTCTAGTATTGTAGTTTCAGATGTTAGTTAATATTATATTTTTTGATTGGTTTGAAGTCATTTTCTTTTGTTTCAGGTGGAGATATTAACCACAGTAGGAACACTTCTAGCAGTTTATCAGACTCGTCCGGGTCAGGTTTGGAGATTCGGTATCTGAGGAATTCCAAAGGCCAGCAAATCAAAGATGAAAGGTATGTCAACGACTCTAACCAAAATTTATCCTAATTTCAGAAATAAGAAGTATGACTTGTGAATATTAATTTATCAACCTTTTTTTTTGGCATGCATGAAAAAACAACATTGTTATTTCCTTAAATTTAATACAGATTTTTGTGACCTTGAAATCATGTATAGCACTGTAATCTACCTGTTAATCTTTAGAAGAATCTTTCCAAAGTTGCTGCTAACAAAATAAGATGTCTTTATTCTTTGTTGAATAACACGCATATCTTCTCTGATTTTGTCAGAGTTGTCCTGGTTTCTGCACAGAAAGTTCCTATTGTTATTTTCTCTTCTCTTCCATTTAATCGAAGAGCTAGTCAGTGGAATACTCGGTAAGTATAACCCAATTTACTGCATTTATTCAGATCCTGTGCTTTTAAACCTTAATCACATAGTCATTAAAATAACATTTTGTATTGAAAACATCTGAAACAGTCTAAGAAGAGTTGATTTTATGATTAGTTAATTACATGTATGTGTTAAAGAACTTTTAAAACTGGAAACTAGAAAAACGAAATTTTCCTCACTTTGCTACTGTTTTTCAACTTACATAACAGTTCCAAATAACAAACATAAAAGTAGCAATATTATCTCTTAGAAAATATTTTTTTAAATTAATTTTGTAGTAGAAGTTTGTAACGTATTATGTGTGTGTGTGTGTGTGTGCATCCCAGATATTTCATAGTCTCAGAGTTATTTGTTTCCAGAAAAGATGATGGCAGTGAAAAACAAAGTAATCCCAATCTGTTCACAGTACAATCAATAATGGTCTTGATTTTACTGGCTATCCTAATTGAAGTATTACCTAACTGAAAGCTTGCAGGGTAATTTCATGTTTTTTTGTAGTTAATCCATTCTTTTCACTTATTACAATTAATTTTTACATGACAAATGGCCTGGTGGTTAGGGTGCTCAACTCTCAATCTATGAATTATGGGTTTGAATCCTATCAACGAACATGCTTGCCCCTTCTCTCATGGGGAAGATATAATGTGAGGAGAGTGTGCTGCTATGAAAAGTTCCCTTCAATATCTTCATATTTTTGTTTTGTAACCAAACTGAGTTTTTATGTGTTTTGAAGAAACTTGTGCATCCAATATTTTTTGAAGATAAAATTGGATCTTAATTGACTGAGCACAAAAGGATCGGTTTTAAAGAATTGTAATGCAGAATTCCTAGAATGATCAGTAATATCTCCTTTCTTTTCTTTTTTTCAAAGAAAGCAGCTTATTCAATTTTTATGCTTATCAAAAATAATCTGAGAAGATCCCAGGATTCATGAAAACTTTGAGATTAACCTTATCAATTTCACAGATCCAGCTATGAATGTATATTTTGTAATATTATATAATAATTTATTTTTGTCCTTTAGAATCAAAATTCACACCAAACATGCTCGCTCTTTTAGCCGTGGGGGCGTTATAATGTGATGGTCAATTCCACTATTCATTAGTAAAAGAGTAGCCTAAGAGTCGGGGGTGGGTGGTGATTACTAGCTACCTTCCCTCTAGTCTTACACTGCTAAATTAGGGACGATAGTGCAGATAGCTCTCGTGTAGTTTTGCGTGAAATTAAAAAAAAACAAAAAAACTAGAATCAAGTTTAAAAAACTGCTGTATGTGTTAACAGTGTTCAATAACAGTATCATAAATAAGATATTTTATATCTATGTTTTTTAAGGTTATTACCCTTGAAATTGGAGTTTTCATTATTTAAACCAAGAAACTTTGCTCTTCAATATTTATTCATTTTTATTTTGGCAATTTTCTTTTCAAGTGGAGATTCTAAGCAAGATGGAGGGAGGAGAAGACAAATATCTGGAAATCGCCAACTGTCAGTTATTAATGATAGCCTTGAACAACTAGACCTACTTCGTTTGATGGGGTTTGAAAGACCAGAAGATGGACAGGTTTAGTTAAATTTTTTTTCAATTACATTTGTAGACATTTGTTACGTATTCTTTAATCTTTAGAAATTGTGAAAAAATTAAGGTGTAAAAAAAAATTTTATCTTATTCATTTAATTTTTTTTCAATATTCAGTTTTAAAAAATTAAATTTTATTAACATGAGCTAACTTTACATACAACTGCGTACATAAACAAAAACATATACTTTTCTGAGGAATCTTGTTTCCCATACAACTTGATCATAAAATAGAATAATATGTACAGCACTTTACAGTAAGGAAGAATATTTTTAAAACAGGTATGAAGTTTTGATCACAAGTTTTAATGGTAAAAGGTTTTTGTATTTAAATCAACATTCAACAGTCTAACATTTTATTTGAGTTCTAGAATTGATAGTGGCTATTTATGCATGTGCATATCAGTCAGTCTGCATGGATTGACAGATATTTATTTTTGCTGAAAAGAGGAACAAATAGAAAATCAATAAATGTGGAAGTGTTGTGCAAAATATTTGCATAAAATTAGAAATGTGTGGGGAAATAACGAACAAACGCATACAGAGATGTGTCTGGGTATTTGTTAATTGTGGGATTGCTTGATTTTATTAATAAGGTTTCTCTCATTTTTCTTCTGTTAATGTGAGGTTCATGTTTTAGAACTGTGACATTCTGTTCTTCATCACTTACGCTATCCCATATATAGAAAACATTAGCTTATATCACAAATTTGGAAAAGACTAGCACGAAAATACAACCGTAACATAATGACTACAGTTATTTCCCCCCCTGCAATAAAAATTACACACATGTTAAGAAAGTCCATGAACATATGAACAAAAACAACTACGGTTTTTCTGAACAGTCACGGTACTAAAACATGAACCTGACATCAACAGAAGAAAAAATCAGAGAAACCCTTTTTAATAAAATCAAGCAATCCCACAATTAACAAATACCCAGACACATCTCTGTATGTGTTTGTTTGTTATTTCCACACACATTCCTAATCTTATGCAAATATTTCACACAACATTTCCACAGTTTCATATTTATTAAGTTTTTGTTTGCTTTTTCTGTTCAACTACAAATAAATAATATGTCCATTCTAAAATTTAAATAAAATGTTAGATTATTGAATGTTTAGTTAAATACTAGAACCCTTTTTTTTATTATTAAAACTTGTGTACTTGACTTGAGATTTATTGCACCAGTAATCAAAACATCATACCTGTTTTAAAAATATTCTTCTTACTGTAAAAACTGTAACTTCTAACAAAATAAAACTTGTAATCAGTAAGTAAACTCAAAACAAAACCGCTAGTTTTACAGTTTTGTATATGTTTTTAAAGGCATACATCAAATAGCATATCTACATCACTGGCTAACCTAAGAAATAACCCTGTTTTATGTGGTGTATTAGCATTGATGAAACTATTGATTTTCAAGCATCAAATAAAATATAGAAAAATGGGATTTCTTTTGCATTTGACTGTTGTATTTTAGTTCATTTTGCACACTTATTTGTTTTGTACTTTTATGTATTTTGAATTATTAAGTTTAACCTATACATATTCATTTATGATATAAACTCAAACTAATATTTTCACATCTTCAAAACTGAGTGTCTTGTAACTCTGGAATTTTCTAGGATATCTCATTTAGCCACCTACTGACACCTTCTCACTACTACTTACAACGACGATCTAAGTCACAAGATACGGAACAATGTGGACATTCAAATTTTCAGTTTCATTTTAATCGGTGTTACTCTTACGACCCTTCTTTGTCTACAGGAGCTTGTCCACACCCGTCATCCCCAGGAGTTACATCAGATAAAAGTATGTTAAGTTACATTTTGGCTTTTAAGTCAAAAGTGGCTTACTTTAACATAATGTTTGTACGAAAATCACATTTTATAATAATAAAGCAGTTTGTGATTTTGAATATTACTTTCTTTTGTTTGGCCAAATATTTTTCTTTGCTAAAGCTGGTTAGTACATAAAAAAAATCTGATTTTAACATATAGTAAATGTGTTCTTTATGTTTAAATAACAATATTTAATATAAACATATGTGATTCTAACTTAAAGATTCTAGATCAGTTTCTGATTCAGAATTTCACTCTAACCCAACTTGATGTATTAATTGCTTAACTACCGCTCCTTATACTTCACTCACATTGAAGATTCCAGATCAGTTTCCGATTCAAAATTTCACACTAACCCACTAAATAATTTAATTATCACTTCTTATACTTTGATTCACATTAAAGATTCCAACTCAACTTGGGGTATTACACATTAAATGATTTAAGTACCATGTCTACTAGTTGGCTCATGTAACTTTTAAAATTCCTGTCTGGGTGGGGCCTAGTGGTTAGCGTGTTAGGTTGTGGATCAAAGGATTCAGAGATGCTAGACTTGATAGTGTTTAACACACTTTCAAATATGTATGCATTAAAAAAGCTGATAGTCAATCATGTTACTCACTTCAAAGAACTAGAGAAAACCCTTATGATGTTAGCTGGTCTCTTTCCCTCTGATCAATAGTTCAGAATTAGGGATGGTTATAACTGGACCCTAGGTGTTCTGACCTCATGATTTAGCCACACACAAGGTGCCATTCAAATTGATAATTCCAAATTGTAATTCCTAACCCTAAAGGTAATATAAAAAAAATTGAGTGTTTCAAACATACATTTAAATGCATTGCCAAGTTGTGTACTTGCAGCTGGTTACAGTTAAAATATTTTCTATTTATTGTTCAGTTGGACCCAACTTTTCGTTATTCACACTCTATACTTGTAAGAGCTTAGAAAAAAGACAGTGTTTAATTGGGTGTCGAGAATGTACTACTTTAACATTTTGATGCATGTAGAAATGAAAATAATTGGAAGATGGTTGTCTTTCAGTTTTTAATGTTTATATTCATTTAGCATTGGAAATAAGTAGAAGCTTCTAGAAGATGGTTGTCTTTCAGTATTTTCATTTTAAAGTTTTCTTGGAAATTTACAGAATCACCTTGGAAAACACTAATGTTCTCTCTTTTATGAGAATTTAAGTTCTGCTCCGTTAAAGACAGCTGAAATAGATTAAAGAGATTTATTAAAATCTTTACTATTAGGATGATTTTCACTCTACTGTAATTCATGAATAATGTTAAAATTATAAGATCATTCAAACAAATTATATTTTTTCATCTGTAAATAATTACTGTAAAAGATGTTGTCCAGTATTTTTAATTGAAATCTTTCAACCTCAATTATTAAAATGCAAAACCATACATTTACATCTATTGCTTTGACATTTTTCAGATGGAATTAGTCTCTTATAGCACTGATAGTAAATTAACTAGTCTAATCTGAACTGATAAATACTTCAACCCTAGTATCCTGCATCTTATGTTCAGTGCCTTTTTGTTGTTTGCTGATAAATCTAATTGTATCAGCTGTACGATCTGATGAAGAACGCTAGCTCGAAATGCCATCTTTCTTTAAATAAAAATTTCCTAATTTGATGAAGGTGCATGCACGTGTGCATCTAACTCCATTGAAAGTAACCAACTTTTTCTTACAAATCTTTTTAATTGTATTTAATATTCAACGGGTTTTAATGCCTAATAATAGCTTTAAAGAAACAGATAGATAAATAATGAATAGTGTTGAAGTCTAATAATAACTGTTGTAAGGTCACTAACAGTTAACACTAACCCTTAATACATAAAGGTAATTATGAAATCTCAGTATTGTTACATTTTGTAGAAGTACACTGTTTCTTTTATATAAACGTGGTTTAAACTGAAAATTCACAAAAGATAAGTTTCTTAGTAATATTTTGAAAAGCTGAGGCTGTTCTTCAAAGTTTGAATGCCAAATTTTGCATCAGTTTACAAAACAATTATTTCTCGTTTTTCTTTTTAATATTTTATGTACTGTGGTAGATTGAAGACTGTTTCAAACTACTAATGCAGACTGAAGCATGATTACCTATGTAGCACAAGGGGATAAAGGTTATTACCCTATACAAAATTAATTTTCACTCACCACTTAAAAGCTCTTTAGAAATAATCATTTGTTTGAATGCATCTTTTGATGATATACTAATGATTTCTACTTGTGTATAACAGAGATGGAATATATTTATGGCCTCAGCTCTTACTCTGACCTTACAAAACTTCCTTATAATCCTCATCTACTGGATGATCCTGAACTTGTGACTGGGAAGCACAGCACTGTGTTGACATTTCCTTCATACATTGTAAGTTGCGTATGTTTTAAGCATTCTAATCCACTAAGAATGCATTTAGTATTTTGGAATAGAGCAAGTTCAGACACTGTGAATAAAGTAAGAAATTGATAAACAAAATTAAATTTCTTTAAACTTTAAGGAAGCATTAGAAAAATATAAAATGACAACGAGAATTCTACCTTTGGAAGATCATCAAACTTGACATTAAAAATGGATAAACTATATCAGGTATTTTGATAAATAACTTTACAATCAGAAAAAAATTGACAATACTATTTTAACAAGTGACTCTACATGTTTTACCTTCAGAAAGATAAAAGATTAAAAGTGTTTTAATAAACAGTTTTATTGGTAAAAATCATACAATGCTACCTTTTTTTAGGCAGTTTTCCTTAAATATAAGTCAAAAAGGGTTGAAATCTAACATCAGCTGAAAACAATTAACTGTAATGAGGGATCTTTCCAGCTCTCCAAACTCATGCAAGCTTAATAAAATTCATTTTAGATTTTTCAACCTAAGCTGAGCAAAAACAAAAACTTTTCTTAATGTTTTTTCCCACAGTTGTATTTAACTCAAAAATATCTGGATGTTTGATCTGAGAATATACACACACGCACGCACAGAAAAAACCATACAATATAATATATAAATACTAGCCTCGACCCACAAAATATTTGTTGTAGTTTTCATGCCCTTCACTTGAATTTTCCTTATTCTATCATTTTCATACACACACACACCATTTAAGCTATGCTTTTGTGCAAGCATTATGTGTTAGATTGATAAATCGTGGTCTATTTGAAAAACTTTTACATTGTCAGACAGACAACCTCTCATAGACATAACTTTACTTAATAAAACTACATGTACATAATTATTTAATAAAATTACA